>NC_092236.1:31041580-31054080 GCF_036320965.1 Panulirus ornatus
GTTGTTGTTCGCTGATGATACAGCGCTGGTGGCTGATTCATGTGAGAAACTGCAGAAGATTGTGACAGTTTGGTAAAGTGTGTGAAAGAAGAAAGTTAAGAGTAAATGTGAATAAGGGCAAGGTTATTAAGTACAATAGGGTTGAGGGTCAAGTCAATTGGGAGGTAAGTTTGAATGGAGAAAAGCTGGAGGAAGTAAAGTGTTTTAGATATCTTGGAGTGGATCTGCTAGTGGATAGAACCATGGAAGCGGAAGTGAATCATAGGTTGGGGAGGGGGTGAAAATTTTGGGAGCCTTGAAGAATGTTTGGAAGTCGAGAACATTATCTCGGAAAGCAAAAATGGGTATATTTGAAGGAATTGTGGTTCCAACAATGTTTTATGGCTGCGAGGCGTAGGCTATGGGTAGAGTTGTGGGCATGAGGGTGGATGTGCTGGAAATGAGCTATTTGGGGACAATATGTGGTGTGAGATGGTTTGATCGAGCAAGAAATGTAAGGGTAAGAGAGATGTGTGGAAATAAAAAGAGTATGGTTGGGAGAGCATAGGAGGGTGTTTTGAAATGGTTTGGTCCCGTGGAGAGAATGTGTGGGGAAAGATTTACCAAGAGGATATATGTGTCAGAGGTGGAGGGAACGAGGTGAAGTGGGAGACCAAATTGGAGGTGGAAAGATGGAGTGAAAAAGATTTTGAGTGATCGGGGCCTGAACATGCAGGAGGGTGAGAGGCGTACAAGGAATAGAGTGAATTGGAACGATGTGTTATACCGGGGTCGACGTGCAATCAATGAATTGAAACAGGGCATGTGAAGCGTCTGGTGTAAACCATGGAAAGTTCTGTGGGGCCTGGATGTGGAAAGGGAGCTGTTGTTTCGGTGCATTATTTCATGACAACTAGAGACTGAGTGTGAACGAATGGGGCCTTTGTTGTCTTTTCCTAGTGGTACCTCGCACATATGAGGGGGGAGGGGCTTGTTATTCCATGTTTGGCGAGGTGGCGATGGAAATAGTTAAACGGATAGTATGAATTATGTACATGTGTATATATGTATATGTCTGTGTGTGTATATGTATGTGTACATTGAGATGTATAGGTATGTATATTTTCGTGTGTAGACATGTATGTATATACATGTGTATGCGGGTGGGTTGGACCATTTCTTTCGTCTGTTTCCTTGCGCTACCTCGCTAATGCAGGTGACAGCAACAAAGTAAAATAATTAAAATAAATAAATATATATATATATATATATATATATATATATATATACATATATATATATATATATATATATATATATATATATATATATATATATATATATATATATATATATATATATATATATATATATATATATATATATATATATCCCTGGGGATAGGGGAGAAAGAATACTTCCCACGTATTCCCTGCGTGCCGTAGAAGGCGACTAAAAGGGAAGGGAGCGGGGGCTGGAAATCCTCCCCTCTCTTTTTTTTTTTTAATTTTCCAAAAGAAGGAACAGAGAAGGGGGCCAGGTGAGGATATTCCCTCAAAGGCCCAGTCCTCTGTTCTTAACGCTACCTCGCTATCGCGGGAAATGGCGAATAGTATGAAAAAAAAAAAAATATATATATATATATATATATATATATATATATATATATACGAATAAAGTGTATATGAACGCGCACCTTCATAGAACATACAAAGCTCCATCAGCCAGGATCGAACCTGGGACCCCTTGTGCAAGAGGCAGGCCATGCTAACCGCTAGGCTAAGGGACTGTATAATAGGAAACAACTATTCGAAATACTAAGTACTCGAATACCCTTCGTCTCACAATGGTGAGCAACGGGGTCTATCGGTTGTTTCCGAACAGAACACATAGCCAGCTGATAGCGTTTTACCGAACCTGACTGTACAACGCGGAGCTATATGAATACGATATACACTAACAACCGATAGACCCCGTTGCTCACCATTGTGAGACGAAGGGTATTCGAGTACTTAGTATTTCGAATAGTTGTTTCCTATTATACAGTCCCTTAGCCTAGCGGTTAGCATGCCTGCCTCTTGCACAAGGGGTCCCAGGTTCGATCCTGGCTGATGGAGCTTTGTATGATATATAATTTTTTTTTTTTTGTTTTGTTTTGTCGCTGTTTCCCGCGTTTGCGAGGTAGCGCAAGGAAACAGACGAAAGAAATGGCCCAACCCACCCCCATACACATGTATATACATACGTCCACACACGCAAATATACATACCTACACAGCTTTCCATGGTTTACCCCAGACGCTTCACATGCCTTGATTCAATCCACTGACAGCACCTCAACCCCGGTATACCACATCGCTCCAATTCACTCTATTCCTTGCCCTCCTTTCACCCTCCTGCATGTTCAGGCCCCGATCACACAAAATCTTTTTCACTCCATCGTTCCACCTCCAATTTGGTCTCCCTCTTCTCCTCGTTCCCTCCACCTCCGACACATATATTCTCTTGGTCAATCTTTCCTCACTCATTCTCTCCATGTGCCCGAACCATTTCAAAACACCCTCTTCTGCTCTCTCAACCACGCTCTTTTTATTTCCACACATCTCTCTTACCCTTACGTTACTTACTCGATCAAACCACCTCACACCACACATTGTCCTCAAACATCTCATTTCCAGCACATCCATCCTCCATCCATCCTCTATCCATATCCCACGCCTCGCAACTATACAACATTGTTGGAACCACTATTCCTTCAAACATACCCATTTTTGCTTTCCGAGATAATGTTCTCGACTTCCACACATTCTTCAAGGCCCCCAGAATTTTCTCCCCCTTTCCCACCCTATGATCCACTTCCGCTTCCATGGTTCCATCCGCTGCCAGATCCACTCCCAGATATCTAAAACACTTCACTTCCACCAGTTTTTCTCCATTCAAACTCACCTCCCAATTGACTTGACCCTCAACCCTACTGTACCTAATAATCTTCTCTTATTCACATTTACTCTTAACTTTCTTCTTTCACACACTTTACCAAACTCAGTCACCAGCTTCTGCAGTTTCTCACATGAATCAGCCACCAGCGCTGTATCATCAGCGAACTACAACTGACTCACTTCCCAAGCTCTCTCATCCCCAACAGACCTCATACTTGCCCCTCTTTCCAAACCTCTTGCATTCACCTCCTTAACAACCCCATCCATAAACAAATTAAACAACCATATATATATATATATATATATATATATATATATATATATATATATATATATATATATATATATATATATATATATATATTATCCCTGGGATAGGGGATTAAGAATACTTCACACGTATTCCCTGCGTGTCGTAGGAGGCGACTAGAAGGGGAGGGAGCGGGGGGCTGGAAATCCTCCCCTCTCGTTTTTTTTTTTTAA
The DNA here is from genome assembly GCF_036320965.1 of Panulirus ornatus. Lineage (NCBI taxonomy): Eukaryota > Metazoa > Arthropoda > Malacostraca > Decapoda > Palinuridae > Panulirus > Panulirus ornatus. The sequence continues at coordinate 31,044,981 of NC_092236.1, forward strand.
TTTTCCAAAATAAGGAACAGAGGGGGCCAGGTGAGGATATTCCAAAAAAGGCCCAGTCCTCTGTTCCTAACGCTACCTCGCTAACGCGGGAAATGGCGAATAGTTTAAAAGAAGAAAGAAATATATATATATATATATATATATATATATATATATATATATATATATATATATATATATATATATATATATATATTGTACTTTGTTGCTGTCTCCCGCGTTAGGGAGGCAGCGCAAGTAAACAGACGAAAGTATGGCCCAACCCACCCACATACACATGCATATACATACACATCCTAATACACACATATACACACCTATACATCTCAATGTAAACATATATATACACACACAGACATATACATATATACACCTGTGTATAATTCATATTGTCTGCCCTTATTCATTCTCGTCGCCACCCGCCGGACATGAAATTAAAATCCCCTCCCTCCGCATGTGCGCGAGGAAGCGCTAGGAAAGAAAACAAAGGCCACATTTGTTCACACTCATTCTTTAGCTGTCATGTATAATGCACCGAATCCACAGCTCCCTCTCCATATTCAGGCCCGACAGAACTTTCCATAGGTTACCCAAGACGCTTCACATACCCTGGTTCAATTCATTGATAGTACGTTGATCCCGGTATACCTTTTCGTTCCAATTTACTCTATCCCTTGCACTCCTTTCACCCTCCTGCATATTTAGGCCCATATCACTCAAAATCTATTTCACTCCATCTTTCCACCTCCCACTTTTCCTCGTTCCCTCCACCTCTGACACATATATGCTCTTTGTCAATCATTCCTCACTCATTCTCTCCATGTGACGAAACCATTTCAAAATATCCTCTTGTCTTCTCTCAATCACACTCCATTTATTGCCAGACTTCTCTCTTACCCTTTCATTACTTACTCGATCAAACCACCTCACAACACATATTGTCCTGAAACATCTCATTTCCAGGACATCCACTCTCCTCCGCACAAACTCTATCTATAGCCCACGAATTGCGCCCATATGATATTGTTGGAGCCACTATTCCTTCAAACTTACGCATTTTAGCTTTTCAAGATAACGTCCTCGACTTCCACACAATTTTCAACACTCCCAGAGCTTTCGCCCCTCCCCCACCCTATGATTCACTTCCGCTTCCATGGTTGCATCCGATTCCAAATGCATTCCCAGATATCTAAAACTCTTCATTTCCTCCACCTTTTCTCCATTCAAACTTACATCTTAATTCACTTTTCCCTCAACCCTACTGTACTTAATAACGTTGCTCTATTCACATTTACTGTCAGCTTTCTTTACCACACTCGGTCACCAGCTTCTGTAGTTTTTCACCCGACTCAGCCATCAGCGCTGTATCATCAGCGGACAACAACTGACTCACTTCCCAAACTCTCTCATCCACTACAGACTACGTACTTGCCACTCTTTGCAAAAATCTTGTATTCACCTCCCTAGCAACCCTATCCATAAACAAATCAAACAACCATGGAGAAATCACGCACCCCTGCTGGAAACCAACATTCAGTGAAAACCAATCACTTTCCTCTCTTCGTGTACCTACACATGCCTTACTTTCTCGATAACAACTTTTCACTGCTTCTCACAACTTACCTCCCACACCATATATTCTTGATACCTTCCACAGAGCATCTCTATCAAATCTATCATATGCCTTCTCCAGATCCATAAACGATACATACAAATCCATTTGCTTTACTAAGTATTTCTCACATACATTCTTCAAAGGAAGCATCTGATCCACACATCCTCTACCACTTCTGAAACCACACTGCTCTTCCCCAATCTGATGCTCTGTACATGCCTTCACCCTCTCAATCAATACCCTCCCATATAATACCCCAGGAATACTCAACTAACCTATTCCTCTGTAATTTGAGCACTCACTCTCATCCCCTTTGCCTATGTAAAATAGCAATATGCAAGCATTCCGCCAGTCCTCAGGTACTTCACCATGCGTCATACATACATTAAATATTCTTACCAACCAGTCAAAAGTACAGTCACCCTCTATTTTGATAAATTCCACTGCAGTACCATCCAAACCCGCTGTCTTGCCGGCTTTAATCTTCCGCAAAGCATTTTCTACTTTTCTTTTTACCAAATCATTCTTCCTAACCCTCTCACTCTGCACACCACCTCGACCAAAACACCCTATATCTGCCACACTATATCAAACACATTCAACAAACCTTCAAAATACTCACTCCATCTCCTCACATTACCACTACTTGTTATCGCCTCCCCATTACCCCCCTTCACCGATGTTCCTATTTGTTCCCTTGTCTTTCGCACTTTATTTACCCCCTTCCAAAACATCTCTTTGTTCTCCCTAAAAATTAATGATACTCCCTCATCCTAACTCTCATTTGCCCTCTCTTTCAACTCTTTCACATTTCTTTTGACCTCGTGCTTCCTCACACAAGTCGCCTTCCCAAGCTCACTTACTCTTACAACTCTCTTCACCCCAACATTCTCTCGTTTTTCTGGAAGCCTCTACAACTCTTCACCTTCGCTTTCACAAGATAGTGAACAGACATCCCTCCAGTTGCACCTCTCAGCACCTTAACATCCAAAAGTCTTTCTTTTGCGCCCCTTCCATTAACACGTAATCCAATAACGCTCTCTGGCCATCTCTCCTAATTATATACGTATACTTATGTATATCTCTCTTTTTAAACCAGGTATTCCCAATCACCAGTCCATTTCCAGCACATAAATCTACAAGCTCTTTACCATTTCCATTTACAACACTGAACACCCCTTTACACCAATTATTCCCTCAACTGCCATATTTCTCACATTTGCATTCAAATCACCCATCACTATAACCCGGTCTCGTGCATCAAAAGTACTAACACAGTCACTCAGCTGCTCCCAAAACAATTGCCTCTCATGATTTTTCTTTTCATTCCCAAGTGCATATGCACCAATGATCACCAATATCTCTCCATCCACTATCAGTTTTACCCATATCAATCTAGAGTTTGCTTTCTTACACTCCATCATATACTCCCAGCACTCCTGCTTCAGGAGTAGTGCTACTCCTTCCCTTACTCTTGTCCTCTCACTGACCCATGACCTTACCCCCAAAACATTCCCAAACCACTCTTCCTCTTTACCCTTGAGCTTCGTTTCACTCAAAGCGAAAACATCCAGGTTCTTTTCCTCAAATATATAACCTATCTCTCCTTTCTCCTCTTGGTTACATCCACATATATTTAGAAACCGAAATCTGAGCCTTCATTGAGGATGAGCACTCCCCGCGAGACTCCTTCTGTTTCCCGTTTATAACGTTGAAATATAAGAAGAGGAGGGTTTGTTGCCCCCCCCCCCCCCCCGCTCCCATCCCCTTTAGTCGCCTTCTACGACACCTGAGGAACGCGTGGGAAGTATTATTATACTTTGTCGCTGTCTCCCGCGTTAGCCAGTTAGCTCAAGGAAACTTATGAAAGAATGGCCCAACCCACCCACATACACTTATATATACATACACGCCAAGGAACGCACATATATATATATATATATATATATACCTATACATCACAAAGTATATATATATATATATATATATATATATATATATATATATATATATATATATATATATATATATATATATATATATATATATATATATATATATATATATATATATATTTTTTTTTTTTTTTTTCATACTATTCGCCAGTTCCCACATTAGCGAGGTAGCGCTAAGAACAGAGGACTGGGCCTTTTCACCTGGCCCCCTTCTCTGTTCCTTCTTTTGGAAAAAAAAATAAAAAAAAAACGAGAGGGGAGGATTTCCAGCCCCCCGCTCCCTTCCCTTTTAGTCGCCTTCTACAACACGCAGGGAATACGTGGGAAGTATTCTTCCTCCCCTATCCCCAGGGATAATATATACATATATATATATATATATATATATATATATATATATATATATATATATATATATATATAATATATATATATATATATATATATATATATATATATATATATATATATATATATATATATATATATATATATATATATATATATATATATATATATGTATATATATATATATATATATATATATATATATATATATATATATATATATATATATATATATATATATATATATATATATATATATATATATATATATATATATATACACATGCACATAATTCATAATGTGCCCTTATTTATTCTCGTCGCCTACCCGCCACACATGAAATGACAGCACCCTTCCCCCAAATGTGCGGAAGGCAGCGCTAAGAAAAGACAATAAAGACCAAATCCGTTCGCACTCAGTCTCTACTTGACATGTATAATGCACCGAAACCACAGCTCCCTTTCCACATCCGGGCACCACACAACTTACCATGGTTTACCCCAGACTCTTCACATGCCCTGGTCCAATCCATTGACAGCAGTTCGACCCCGTTATACCGCATCGTTCCAATTCTCTCTATCCCTTGCATTCCTTTCACCCTCCTGCATGTTCAGGCCCCGATCACTCAGAATCTTTTTCACTCCCTCTTTCCACCTCCAATTTGGTCTTTCACTTCTCCTCGTTCCCTCCTCCTTTGATACATATATCCTCTTTATCAATCTTTCCTCACTCATTCCCTCCATATGACCAAACAATTTCAAAACACCTTCTTCTGCTCTCTCAACCACACTCTTTTTATTACCATACATCTCTCATAGCCTCTCATTACCTACTCGATCAAACAACCTCAAACCACATATTGCCCTCAAACATCTCATTTCCAGCACATCCACACTTCTCCACATAACTCTATCTATAACCCACGCCTTGCAGCCTTAAAACATTGTTGGAGCCACTATTCCATCAAACATACGCATTTTTGCTTTCCAAGATAATGTTCTCGACTTTCATACGTTTTTCAATGCTCCCCGAACTTTCTCCCCCTCCCCCTCCCAATGATTTACTTCCGCTTCCATGGTTCCATCCGCTGCTAAATCTACTCCTAGATATGTGAAACACTTCCGCCAGTTTTCTCCATTCAAACTTGCCTCCCAATTGACTTGTCCCCCCACCCTACTATACCAAATAACGTTGTTCTCATTCACATTTACTCTCAGCTTTCTTCTTTCACACACTTTACCAAACTCAGTCACCAGCTTCTGCAGTCTCTCACCAATATCAACCACCAGCGCTGTGTCATCAACAAATGACTCACTTCCCAAGCTCTCTCATCCACAACAGACTGCAAACTTGCCCCTCTTTCCAAAACTCATGCATTCAATTCCCTAACAACCCATCTATAAACAAATTAAACAACCATGGAAACATCACGCACCCCTGCTCTAAACCAACATTCACTGAGAACCATTCACTTTCCTCTCTTCCTACTCGTACACATGCCTTACATCGTCGATAAAAATTATTTACTGCTTCTAACAACTTGTCTCCTATACCATATATTCTTAATACCTTCCACAGAGCATCTCTATCAACTTTTTCATATGCCTTTTCCAGATCCATAAATGCTACAAACAAGTCCAATTTCTTTTCTAAGTATTTCTCACGTACATTCTTCAAAGGAAACACCTGTTCCACACATCTTCTACCACTTCTGAAACCACACTACTCTTCCCCAATCTAATGCTCTGTACATGCCTTCCCTCTCTCAATCAATACCCTCCCATATGATATCCCAAGAATACTCAACAAATTTATACCACTGTAATTTGACACTCAAATTTATCCCCTTTGCCTTTGTACAATGGCACTATGTAAACATTCCGTCAATCCTCAGGCACCTCACCATGAGTCACACATACATTAGATAACCTTACCAACCAGTCAACAATACAGTCACCCCCTTTTTTAATATATTCCACTGCAATATCATCCAAACCCGGTGCTTGCCAGCTTTCATCTTCCGCAAAGCTTTTACTACATAGTCTCTGTTTACCAAATCATTCTCCTTAACCGTCTCACTTTGCACACCACCTCGACCAAAACACCCTATATCTGCCACTCTATCATCAAACACATTCAACAAACCTTCAAAATACTCACTCCATCTCCTTCTCAGATCAACACAACCTGTTATCACCTCCCTATGAGCCCCCTTCACTGATGTTCCCATTTGTCCCCTTGTCTTACGCACTTTATTTACCTCCTTCCATAACATTGTTATATTTTCAATAAAGTTTAATGATACTTTCTCTACCCAACTCTCATTTGCCCTCTTTTTCTCCCCTTAAACCCTTCTCTTCACCTCCTTCCTCTTTCTTCTATACATCTCCCAGTCATTATATCCCTGTAACAATTGTCCAAATGCCTCTCTCTTCTCTTTCATTAATAATCTTACCTCTTCATCCCACTACACACTACCCTTTCTAATCTGCCCACATCCCACACTTCTCATGCCAGATGCATCTTTTTTCACAAGCTATCATAATTTCCCTAAATGCCTCCTATTCCTCTCCCACTCCCCTTACGTCCTTTGTTTTCATCTTTTTCCAATTTGTACTCAGTCTCTCCCGTTACTTCCTCACAAAAGGTCACTCAATCTGACTAACCTCTTCACTCCAACAGTTTCTCTTCCTTTCTGAAAACCTCTACAAATCTTCACCTTCGCCTCCACGGGAGCGGGGGGCTAGAAATCCTCCCCTTCTTGTATTTTAGGTTTCTAAAACAGGAAACAGAAGAAGGAGTCACTCGGGGAGTACTCATACTCCTCGAAGGCTCAGATTGGTGTGTCTAAATGTGTGTGAATGTACCCAAGATGAGCAAAAGACAGATATGTAGTGTGTTTGGGGAAAGAAACCTGGATGTTCTGGCTCTGAGTGAAACGAAGCTCAAGGGTAAAGGGGAAGAGTGGTTTGGTAATGTCTTGGGAGTAAAGTCAGGGGTTAGTGAGAGGACAAGAGCAAGGGAAAGAGTAGCACTACTCCTGAAACAGGAGTGGTGGGAGTATGTGATAGAGTGTAAGAAAGTAAACTCTAGATTGATATGGGTAAAACTGAAAGTGGATGGAAAGAGATGGATGATTATTGGTGCATATGCACCAGGGCATGAGAAGAGAGATCATGAGAGGCAAGTGTTTTGGGAGCAGCTGAGTGAGTGTGTTCTTAGTTTTGATGCAGAAGACTGGGTCATAGCGATGGGTGACTTGAATGCAAAGGTGAGTAATGTGGCATTTGAGGGAATAATTGGTGTACATGAGGTGTTCAGTGTTGTAAATGGAAATGGTGAAGAGCTTGTAAATTTATGTGCTGAAAGATGATTGGTGATTTGGAATACCTGGTTTAAAAAGCTATATATACATAAGTATACGTATGTAAGTAGGAGAGATAGCCAAAGAGTGTTATTGGATTATGTGTTAATTGATGGGCGCGCGAAAGACAGAGTTTTGGGTGTTAATGTGCTGAGAGGTGCAAATGGAGGTTTGTCTGATCATATATATATATATATATATATATATATATATATATATATATATATATATATATATATATATATATATATATATATATATATATATATATTATTTTTTTTTTATTATACTTTGTCGCTGTCTCCCGCGTTTGCGAGGTAGCGCAAGGAAACAGACGAAAGAAATGGCCCAACCCCCCCCCATACACATGTATATACCTACGTCCACACACGCAAATATACATACCTACACAGCTTTCCATGGTTTACCCCAGACGCTTCACATGCCTTGATTCAATCCATTGACAGCACGTCAACCCCGGTATACAACATCGCTCCAATTCACTCTATCCCTTGCCCTCCTTTCACCCTCCTGCATGTTCAGGCCCCGATCACACAAAATCTTTTTCACTCCATCTTTCCACCTCCAATTTGGTCTCCCTCTTCTCCTCGTTCCCTCCACCTCCGACACATATATCCTCTTGGTCAATCTTTCCTCACTCATTCTCTCCATGTGCCCAAACCATTTCAAAACACCCTCTTCTGCTCTCTCAACCACGCTCTTTTTATTTCCACACATCTCTCTTACCCTTACGTTACTTACTCGATCAAACCACCTCACACCACACATTCTCCTCAAACATCTCATTTCCAGAACATCCATCCTCCTGCGCACAACTCTATCCAAGGTCCACGCCTCGCAACCATACAACATTGTTGGAACCACTATTCCTTCAAACATACCCATTTTTGCTTTCTGAGATAATGTTCTCGACTTCCACACATTCTTCAAGGCCCCCAGAATTTTCGCCCCCTCCCCCACCCTATGATCCACTTCCGCTTCCATGGTTCCATCCGCTGCCAGATCCACTCCCAGATATCTAAAACACTTCACTTCCTCCAGTTTTTCTCCATTCAAACTCACCTCCCAATTGACTTGACCCTCAACCCTACTGTACCTAATAACCTTGCTCTTATTCACATTTACTCTTAACTTTCATCTTCCACACTTTACCAAACTCAATCACCAGCTTCTGCAGTTTCTCACATGAATCAGCCACCAGCGCTGTATCATCAGCGAACAACAACTGACTCACTTCCCAAGCTCTCTCATCCCCAACAGACTTCATACTTGCCCCTCTTTCCAAAACTCTTGCATTTACCTCGCTAACAACCCCATCCATAAACAAATTAAACAACCATGGAGACATCACACACCCCTGCCGCAAACCTACATTCACTGAGAACCAATCACTTTCCTCTCTTCCTACACGTACACATGCCTTACATCCTCGATAAAAACTTTTCACTGCTTCTAACAACTTGCCTCCCACACCATATATTCTTAGTACCTTCCACAGAGCATCTCTATCAACTCTACCATATGCCTTCTCCAGATCCATAAATGCTACATACAAATCCATTTGCTTTTCTAAGTATTTCTTACATACATTCTTCAAAGCAAACACCAGATCCACACATCCCTCTCACTTTGCACACCACCTCGACCAAAACACCCTATATCTGCCACTCTTTCATCAAACACATTCAACAAACCTTCAAAATACTCACTCCATCTCCTTCTCACATCACCACTACTTGTTATCACCTCCCCATTTGCGCCCTTCACTGAAGTTCCCATTTGCTCCCTTGTCTTAC
>NC_092236.1:31056580-31126565 GCF_036320965.1 Panulirus ornatus
TGAGCAACGGTGTCTATCGGTTGTTTCCGAACAGAACACATAGCCAGCTGATAGCGTTTTACCGAACCTGACTGTACAACGCGGAGTTATATGAATACGAATAAAGTGTATATGAACGTGCACCTTCATAGAACATACAAACCTCCAACAGCCATAATCGAACCTGGCACCCCTTGTGCAAGAGGCACAACCGATAGACCCCGTTGCTCAACATTGTGAGACGAAGGGTATTCGAGTACTTAGTATTTCGAATAGTTGTTTCCTATTATAGAGTCCCTTAGCCTAGCGGTTAGCATGCCTGCCTTCTTGATTTGTTTATGGATGGGGTTGTTAGGTAGGTGAATGCAAGAATTTTGGAAAGAGGGGCAAGTATGAAGTCAGTTGTGGATGAGAGAGCTTGGGAAGTGAGTCTGTTGTTGTTCGCTGATGATACAGCGCTGGTTGCTGATTCATATGAGAAACTGCAGAAGCTGGTGGCTGAGTTTGGTAAAGTGTGTGAAAGAAGAAATTTAAGAGTAAATGTGAATAAGAGCAAGGTTATTAGGTACAGTAGGGTTGAGGGTCAAGTCAATTGGGAGGTTAGTTTGAATGGAGAAAAATATATATATATTTTTTTTTATTATACTTTGTCGCTGTCTCCCGCGTTTGCGAGGTAGCGCAAGGAAGCAGACGAAAGAACTGGCCCAACCCCCCCCCCCCCCATACACATGTATATACATACGTCCACACACGCAAATATACATACCTACACAGCTTTCCATGGTTTACCCTAGACGCTTCACATGCCCTGCTTCAATCCACTGACAGCACGTCAACCCCGGTATACCACATCGCTCCAATTCACTCTATTCCTTGCCCTCCTTTCACCCTCCTGCATGTTCAGGCCCCGATCACACAAAATCTTTTTCACTCCATCTTTCCACCTCCAATTTGGTCTCCCTCTTCTCCTTGTTCCCTCCACCTCCGACACATATATCCTCTTGGTCAATCTTTCCTCACTCATCCTCTCCATGTGGCCAAACCACTTCAAAACACCCTCTTCTGCTCTCTCAACCACGCTCTTTTTATTTCCACACATCTCTCTTACCCTTACGTTACTCACTCGATCAAACCACCTCACACCACACATTGTCCTCAAACATCTCATTTCCAGCACATCCATCCTCCTGCGCACAACTCTATCCATAGCCCACGCCTCGCAACCATACAACATTGTTGGAACCACTATTCCTTCAAACATACCCATTTTTGCTTTCCGAGATAATGTTCTCGATTTCCACACATTCTTCAAGGCCCCCAGGATTTTCGCCCCCTCCCCCACCCTATGATCCACTTCCGCTTCCATGGTTCCATCCGCTGCCAGATCCACTCCCAGATATCTAAAACACTTCATTTCCTCCAGTTTTTCTCCATTCAAACTCACCTCCCATTTGACTTGACCCTCAACCCTACTGTACCTAATAACCTTGCTCTTATTCACATTTACTCTTAACTTTCTTCTTCCACACACTTTTCCAAACTCAGTCACCAGCTTCTGCAGTTTCTCACATGAATCAGCCACCAGCGCTGTATCATCAGCGAACAACAAATGACTCACTTCCCAAGCTCTATCATCCCTAACAGACTTCATACTTGCCCATCTTTCCAAAACTCTTGCATTTAACTCCCTAACAACCCCATCCATAAACAAATTAAACAACCATGGAGACATCACACACCACTGCCGTAAACCTACATTCACTGAGAACCAATCACTTTCCTCTCTTCCTACACGTACACATACCTTACATCCTCGATAAAAATTTTTCACTGCTTCTAACAACTTTCCTCCCACACCATATATTCTTAATACCTTCCACAGAGCATCTCTATCAACTCTATCATATGCCTTCTCCAGATCCATAAATGCTACATACAAATCCATTTGCTTTTCTAAGTATTTCTCACATACATTCTTCAAAGCAAACACCTGATCCACACATCCTCTACCACTTCTGAAACCACACTGCTCTTCCCCAATCTGATGCTCTGTACATGCCTTCACCCTCTCAATCAATACCCTCCCATATAATTTACCAGGAATACTCAACAAACTTATACCTTTGTAATTTGAGCACTCACTCTTATCCCCTTTGCCTTTGTACAATGGCACTATGCACGCATTCCGCCAATCCTCAGGCACCTCACCATGAGTCATACATACATTAAATAACCTTACCAACCAGTCAACAATAGAGTCACCCCCTTTTTTAATAAATTCCACTGCAATACCATCCAAACCTGCTGCCTTGCCGGCTTTCATCTTCCGCAAAGCTTTCACTACCTCTTCTCTGTTTACCAAATCATTTTCCCTAACCCTCTCACTTTGCACACCACCTCGACCAAAACACCCTATATCTGCCACTCTATCATCAAACACATTCAACAAACCTTCAAAATACTCACTCCATCTCCTCACATCACCACTACTTGTTATCACCTCCCCACTTGCGCCCTTCACCGAAGTTCCCATTTGCTCCCTTGTCTTACGCACTTTATTTACCTCCTTCCAGAACATCTTTTTATTCTCCCTAAAATTTAATGATACTCTCTCACCCCAACTCTCATTTGCCCTTTTTTTCACCTCTTGCACCTTTCTCTTGACCTCCTGTCTCTTTCTTTTATACATCTCCCACTCAATTGCATTTTTTCCCTGCAAAAATCGTCCAAATGCCTCTCTCTTCTCTTTCACTAATACTCTTACTTCTTCATCCCACCACTCACTACCCTTTCTAATCAACCCACCTCCCACTCTTCTCATGCCACAAGCATCTTTTGCGCAATCCATCACTGATTCCCTAAATACATCCCATTCCTCCCCCACTCCCCTTACTTCCATTGTTCTCACCTTTTTCCATTCTGTACTCAGTCTCTCCTGGTACTTCCTCACACAGGTCTCCTTCTCAAGCTCACTTACTCTCACCACCCTCTTCACCCCAACATTCACTCTTCTTTTCTGAAAACCCATACAAATCTTCACCTTAGCCTCCACAAGATAATGATCAGACATCCCTCCAGTTGCACCTCTCAGCACATTAACATCCAAAAGTCTCTATTTCGCACGCCTGTCAATTAACACGTAATCCAATAACGCTCTCTTGCCATCTCTCCTACTTACATAAGTATACTTATGTATATCTCGCTTTTTAAACCAGGTATTCCCAATCATCAGTCCTTTTTCAGCACATAAATCTACAAGCTCTTCACCATTTCCATTTACAACACTGAACACCCCATGTATACCAATTATTCCCTCAACTGCCACATTACTCACCTTTGCATTCAAATCACCCATCACTATGACCCGGTCTCGTGCATAAAAACCACTAACACACTCATTCAGCTGCTCCCAAAACACTTGCCTCTCTTGATCTTTCTTCTCATGCCCAGGTGCATATGCACCAATAATCACCCACCTCTCTCCATCAACTTTCAGTTTTACCCATATTAATCGAGAATTTACTTTCTTACGCTCTATCACATACTCCCACAACTCCTGTTTCAGGAGTATTGCTACTCCTTCCCTTGCTCTTGTCCTCTCACTAACCCCTGACTTTACTCCCCAGACATTCCCAAACCACTCTTCCCCTTTACCCTTGAGCTTCGTTTCACTCAGAGCCAAAACATCCAGGTTCCTTTCCTCAAACATACTACCTATCTCTCCTTTTTTCACATCTTGGTTACATCCACACACATTTAGGCACCCCACTCTGAGCTTTCGGGGAGGATGAGCACTCCCCGCGTGACTCCTTCTTCTGTTTCCCATTTTAGAAAGTTAATACAAGGAGGGGAGGATTTCTGGTCCCCCGCTCCCGTCCCCTCTAGTCGCTTTCTACGACACGCGAGGAATACGTGGGAAGTATTCTTTCACCCCTATCCCCAGGGATAATATACATATATATATACATATACACATACACACACATACACATACATACGCACATATACACACACACACACATACATATATATACATATGAGAAATGTAAGAAACAATTTAGAAAACTGAAACTTCTAGCATGAAATGAATGAAAAAGAATGACACATAATGGTTCAACCTCTGGCTATGGAAAAAAGGAAATGTATAATTTATTTACACAAACGTCAATATATATATATATATATATATATATATATATATATATATATATATATATATATATATATATATATATATATATATATATATATATATATATATATATATATATATATATACATATATATATATATATGTATATATATATATATATATATATATATATATATATATATATATATATATATATATATATATATATATATATATATATATATATATATATATATATATATATATATATATATATATATATATATATATATATATATATATATATATATATACCTAGGGATAGGTGAGAAAGAATACTTCCCACGCATTCCTCACGTGTCGTAGAAGGCGACTAAAGGGGACGGGAGCGGGGGCCCAAAAACCCTCCCTTCCTTGTATTTTAACTGTCTAAAAGGGGAAACAGAAGGAGTCACGCGAGGAGTGCTCATCATCCTCGAAGGCTCAGACTGCGGTGTCTAAATGTGTGTCGATGTAACCAATATGAGAAAAAGGAGAGATAGTTAGTATGTTTGAGGAAAGGGACCTGGATGTTTTGGCTCTGAGTGAAACGAAGCTCAAGGGTAAAGGGGAAGAGTGGTATAGGAATGTCTTGGGAGTAAAGTCAGGGGTTAGTGAGAGTCCAAGAGCAAGGGAAGGAGTATCAATACTCCTGAAACAGGAGTGTTGGGAGTATGTGATAGAGCGTAAGAAAATAAATTCTAGATTGATAAGGGTAAAAGTGAAAGTTGAAGGAAAGAGATGGGTGATTATTGGTGCATAGGCACCTGGGCATGAGAAGAAAGATCATGAGAGACAAGTGCTTTGGAAGCAGCTGCATGAGAGTGTTAGTGGTTTTGATGCAAAGGACCGGGTTATAGTGATGGGTGATTTGAATGCAAAGATGAGTAATGTGGCAGTTGAGGGAATAATTGTTATACATGGGGTGTTCAGTGTTGTAAATGGAAATGGTGAAGAGCTTGTAGATTTATGTGCTGAAAAAGGACTGGTGATTGTGAATACCTGGTTTAAAGGCGAGAGATACATAAGTATACGTATGTAAGTAGGAGGGATGGCCAGACAACGTTATTGGATTACGTGTTAATTGATAGGTGCGCGAAAGAGAGACTTTGGATGTTAATGTGCTGATAGGTACAACTGGAGGGATGTCTGATCATTATCTTGTGGAGGCGAAGGTGAAGATTTGTAGTGGTTTTCAGAAAAGAAGAGAGAATTTTGGGGTGGAGAGAGTGGTGAGGGTAAGTGAGCTTGGGAAGGAGACTTGTGTGAGGAAGTACCAGGAGAGACTAAGTACAGAATGGAAAAATGTGAGAACAAAGGAGATAAGGCTAGTGGGGAAGGAATAGGATGTATTTAGGGAAGCATTGATGGCTTGCGCAAAACATGCTTGAGGCATGAGAAGTGTGGGAGGTGGGTTGATTAGAAAGGGTAGTGAGTGGTGGGATGAAGAAGTAAGATTATTAGTGAAAGAGACGAAAGAGGCATCTGGACAATATTTGCTTGGAAAAAATGCAAATGAGTGGGATATTTATAAAAGAAAGAGGCAGCAGTTCAAGATAAAGGTGCAAGAGGTGAAAAAGAGGGCAAATGAGAATTGGGGTGAGAGAGTATCATTAAATTTTAGGGAGGATAAAAAGATGATTTAGAGGAGGTAAATAAAGTGCGTAAGACAAGGGAGCAAATAGGAACTAAAGTGAAGGGGGCAAATGGGGAGGTAATAACTAGTAGTGATGATGTGAGAAGGAGATGGAGTGAGTATTTTGAAGGTTTGTTGGATGTGTTTGATGATAGAGCGGCAAATATAGGGTGTTTTGGTCGAGGTGGTGTGCAAAGTGAGAGGGTTAGGGAAAATTATTTGGGAACCAAAGAAGAGGTAGTAAAAGCTTTACAGAGGATGAAAGCCGGCAAGGCAGCAGGTTTGGATGATATTGTAGTGGAATTTATTACAAAAGTGGTGACTTTATTGTTGACTGGTTGGTAAGGTTATTCAATGTATGTATTATTCATGGTGAGGTGCCTGAGGATTGGCGGAATGCTTCCATAGTGACATTGTACACAGGCAAAGGGCATAAGAGTGAGTGCTCAGATTTCAGAGGTATAAGTTTGTTGAGTATTCCTGGGAAATTATATGGGGGGTATAGATTGAGAGGGTGAAGGCATGTACAGAGCATCAGATTGGGGAAAAGCAGTGTGGTTTCAGAAGAGGTAGAGGATGTATGGATTAGGTGTTTGCTTTGAAGAATGTATTTGAAAAATACTTAGAAAAGCAAATGGATTTGTATGTAGCATTTATGGCTCTGGAGAAGGCATATGATAGAGTTGATAGAGAGGCTCTGTGGAAGGTATTAAGAATATACGGTATGGGAGGCAAGTTGTTAGAGGAGTGAAAAGTTTTTATTGAGTATGTAAGGCAGGTGTACGTGTAGGAAGAGAGGAAAGTGATTGGTTCTCAGTGAATATAGATTTGCGGCAGGGGTGTGTGATGTCTCCATTGTTGTTTAATTTGTTTATGCATGGGGTTGTTAGGGGTGAATGCAACAGTTTTGGAAAGAGGGGCAAGTATGCAATCTGTTGTGGATGAGAGCGCCTTGGAAGTGAGTCAGTTGTTGTTCGCTGATGATACAGCGCTGGTGGCTGATTCATGTGAAAATGTGCAGAAGCTGGTGAATGAGTTTGGTAAAGTTTTGAAAGAAGAAAGTTGAGAGTAAATGTGAGTAAGAACAAGGTTATTAAGTACAATAGGGTTGAGGGTCAAGTCAATTGGGAGGTAAGTTTGAATGGAGAAAAACTGGAGGAAGTAAAGTGTTTTAGATATCTGGGAGTGGATCTGTCAGCGGATGGAACCATAGAAGCGGAAGTGAATTATAGGGTGGGGGAGGGGGCGTAAGTTCTGGGAGCATTGAAGAATGTTTGGAAGTCGAGAACATTATCTCGGAAAGCAAAAATGGGTATGTTTGAAGGAATAGTGGTTCAAACAATGTTTTATGGTTGTGAGGCGTGGGCTATGGATAGAGCTGTGCGCAGGAGGATGGATGTGCTGGAAATGAGATGTTTGAGGACAATGTGTGGTGTGAGGTGGTTTGATCGAGTAAGTAATGTAAGGGTAAGAGAGATGAATGGAAATAAAAAGAGTGTGGTTGAGAGAGCACATGGAGAGAATGAGTGAGGAGAGATTGACCAAGAGGATACATGAGTCGGAGGTGGAGGGAACGAGGAGAAGTGGGAGGCCAATTTGGAGGTGGAAAGATGGAGTGAAAAAGATTTTGAGTGATCGAGGCCTGAACATGCATTAGGGTGAAAGTCGTGCAAGGTATAGAGTGAATTGGAACGATGTGGTATACCGGGGTCGACGTGCTGTGAATGGGTTGAACCAGGGCGTGTGAAGCGTCTGATGTAAACCATGGAAAATTCTGTGGGGCTTGGATGTGGAAAGGGAGCTGTGGTTTCGGTGCATTATTATAGTACAGCTAAAGACTGAGTGTGAACGAATGCTGCCTTTGTTGTCTTTTCCTAGCGCTACCTTGTACATATGAGGGGGGAGGGGCTTGCTATTCCATGTGCGGCGGGGTGGCGATGGGAGTAAATAAAGGCAGACAGTATGAATTATGTACATGTGTATATATGTATATGAATATGTGTGTGTATATATGTATATGTATGTGTGTGTATATATGTATATGTATGTGTGTGTATATATGTATATGTATGTGTGTGTATATATGTATATGTATATGTGTGTATATATGTATATGTATGTGTGTGTATATATGTATATGTATGTGTGTGTATATATATATATATATATATATATATATATATATATATATATATATATATATATATATATATATATATATATATATATATATATATATATATATATATATATATATATATATATATATATATATATATATATATATATATATATATATATATATATATATATATATATATATATATATATATATATATATATATATATATATATATATATATATATATGTATATATATATATATATATATATATATATATATATATATATATATATATATATATATATATATATATATATATATATATATATATATATATATATATATATATATATATATATATATATATATATATATATATATATATATATATATATATATATATATATATATATATATATATATATATATATATATATATATATATATATATATATATATATATATATACATATCTATATATATATATATATATATATATATATATATATATATATATATATATATATATATATATATATATATATATATATATATATATATATATATATATATATATATATATATATATATATATATATATATATATATATCTTTTTTCTTCTTTTTCTTCTTTTGCTTTGCTGCTGTCTCCTTCGTTTGCGAGGTAGCGCAAGGAAACAGACGAAAGAAATGGCCCAACCCACCCCCATACACATGTATGGACATACACGTCCACACACGCAAATATACATACCTATACATCTCAATGTACACAAATATATACACACACAGACACATACATATATACCCATACACACAATTTACACTATCTTCCTTTATTTATTCCCATCGCCACCTCGCCACACATGGAATACCATGTGTGCGAGGTAGCGCTAGGAAAAGACAACAAAGGCCCCATTCGTTCACACTCAGTCTCTATCTCTCATGCAATAATGCCCGAAACCACAGCTCCCTTTCCACCTCCAGGCCCAACACAACTTTCCATGGATTACCCCAGACGCTCCACTTGCCCTGATTCAATCCACTGACAGCACGTCAACCCCGGTATACCACATCAATCCAATTCACTCTATTCCTTTCCCGCCTTTCACCATCCTGCATATTTAGGCCCCGATCACTCAAAAACTTTTTCACTCCATCTTTCCACATCCAATTTGGTCTCCTACTTCTACTCGTTCCCTCCACCTCCGCCACATATATCCTCTTTGTCCATCTTTCCTCACTCATTCTCTCCATGTTCCCAAACCATGTCAAAACACCCTCTTCTGCTCTCTCAACCACGCTCTTTTTATTTCCACACATCTCTCTTACCCTTACGTTACTTACTCGATCAAACCACCCCACACCACACATTGTCCTCAAACATCTCATTTCCAGCACATCCACCCTCCTGCGCACAACTCTATCCATAGCCCACGCCTCGCAACCATACTATATTGTTGGAACCACTATTCCTTCAAACATACCCATTTTTGCTTTCCGAGATAATGTTCTCGACTTCCAAACATTCTTCAAGGCTCACAGGATTCTCGCCCCCTCCCCCACCCTATGATTCACTTCCGCTTCCATGGTTCCATCCGCTGCCAGATCCACTCCCAGATATCTAAAACACTTTACTTCCTCCAGTTTTTCTCCATTCAAACGTACCTCCCAATTGACTTGACCCTCAACCCTACTTTTCCTAATAACCTTGCTCTTATTGACATTCACTCTTAACTTTCTTCTTTCACACACTTTACCAAACTAAGTCACCAGCTTCTGCAGTTTCTCACATGAATCAGCCACCAGTGCCGAATCATCAGCGAACAACACCTGACTCACTTCCCAAGCTCTCTCATCCACAACAGACTTCATACTTGCCCATCTTTCCAAAATTCTTGCATTGACATCCCTAACAACACCATCCATAAACAAATTAAACAACCATGGAGACATCACACACCCCTGCCGCAAACCTACATTCACTGAGAACCAATCACTTTCCTCTCTTCCTACACGTACACATGCCTTACATCCTCGATAAAAACTTTTCCCTGCTTCTAACAACTTGCCTCCCACAACATATATCCTTAATACCTTCCAAAGAGCATCTCTATCAACTCTATCATATGCCTTCTCCAGATCTATAAATGCTACATACAAATCCATTTGCTTTTCTAAGTATTTCTCACGTACATTCTTCAAAGCAAACACCTGATCCACACATCCTCTACCACTTCTGAAACCACACTGCTCTTCCCCAATCTGATGCTCTGTACATGCTTTCATCCTCTCTATCAATACCCTCCCATATAATTTACCAGGAATACTCAACGAACTTATACCTCTGTAATTTGAGCACTCACTCTCATCCCCTTTGCTTTTGTACAATGGCACTATGCACGCATTCCGCCAATCCTCAGGCACCTCACCATGAGTCGTACATAAATCAAATAACCTTACCCAGCAGTCAACAATACAGTCAACCCCTTTTTTATAAATTCTACTGCAATACCATCCAAACCTGCTGCCTTGCCGTCTTTCATCTTCCGCAAAGATTTTACTACCTCTTCTCTGTTTACCAAATCATTTTCCCTAACCCTCTCACTTTGCACACCACCTCGACCAAAACACGCTATATGTGCCTCCCTATCATCAAACACATTCAACAAACCTTCAAAATACTCACTCCATCTCCTTCTCACATCACCACTACTTGTTATCACCTCCCCATTTGCGCCCTTCACTGAAGTTCCCATTTGCTCCCTTGTCTTACGCACTTTATTTACCTCCTTCCAGAACATCTTTTTATTCTCTCTAAAATTTAATGATACTCTCTCACCCCAACTCTCATTAGCCCTGTTTTTCACCTCTTGCACCTTTCTCTTGACCTCCTGTCTCTTTCTTTTATACATCTCCCACTCAATTTCATTTTTTCCCTGCAAAAATCGTCCAAATGCCTCTCTCTTCTCTGTCACTAATAATCTTACTTCTTCATCCCACCACTCACTACCCTTTATAATCAACCCACCTCCCACGCTACTCATGCCACAAGCATCTTCTGCGCAATCAATCACTGATTCCGTAAATATATCCCATTCCTCCGCCACTCCCCTTACTTCCATTGTTCTCACCTTTTTCCATTCTGTACTCAGTCTCTCCTGGTACTTCCTCACACAAGTCTCCTTTCCAAGCTCACTTACTCTCACCACCCTCTTCACCCCAACATTCTCTCTTCTTTTCTGAAAACCCATGCAAATCTTCACCTTAGCCTCCACAAGATAATGATCAGACATCCCTCCAGTTGCACCTCTCAGCACATTATCATCCAAAAGTCTCTCTTTCTCGCGCCTTTCAATTAACGCGTAATCCAATAACGCTCTCTGGCCATCTCTCCCACTTACATATGTATACTTATGTATATCTCGCTTTTTAATCAGGTATTCTCAATCACCAGTCCTTTTTCAGCACATAAATCTACAAGCTCTTAACCATTTCCATTTACAACACTGAACACCCCATGTATAACAATTATTCCCTCAACTGCCACATTACTCACCTTTGCATTCAAATCACCCATCACTATAACCCGGTCTTGTGCATCAAAACCACTAACACACTCATTCAGCTGCTCCCAAATCACTTGCCTTTCATGATCTTTCTTCTCATGCCCAGGTGCATATGCACCAATAATCACCCATCTCTCTCCATCAACTTTCAGTTTTACCCATATTAATCGAGAATTTAATTTTTTACATTCTATCACATACTCTCACAACTCCTGTTTCAGGAGTGCTTCTAGTTCTTCACTTGCTCTTGTCCTCTCACTAACCCCTGACTTTACTCCCAAGACATTCCCAAACCACTCTTCCCCTTTACCCTTGAGCTTCGTTTCACTCAGAGCCAAAACATCCAGGTTCCTTTCCTCAAACATACTACCTATCTGTCCTTTTTTCACATCTTGGTTACATCCACACACATTTAGACACCCCAATCTGAGTCTACGAGGAGGATGAGCACTCCCCGCGTGACTCCTTCTGTTTCCCATTTTTAGAAAGTTAAAATACAAGGAGGGGAGGATTTCTGGCCCCCCGCTCCCGTCCCCTCTAGTCTTCTTCTACGACACGTGAGGAATGCGTGGGAAGTATTCTTTCACCCCTATCCCCAGGGATATATATTTATATATATATATACACGAATAAAGTGCATATGAACGCGCACCTTCGTAGAACATACAAGCCTCCAACAGTCAGGATCGAACCCGGGACCTCTGTGCAAGAGGCAGGCATTGTAACCGCTAGGCTATGGGACTGTATAATTGGAAACAACTATTCGAAATACTAAGTACTCGAATACCCTTCGTCTCACAATGGTGAGCAACCGGGTGTACACCGGTTATTTCCGAACAGACGCACATAGCCAGCTGATAGCGTTTTACCGAACCTAACTGTACAACGCGGAGGTATATGAATACGAATAAAGTGTATATGAACGCGCACCTTCATAGAACATACTAACCTCCAACAGCCAGGATCGAACCCGGGACCCCTGTGCAAGAGGGAGGCATGCTAACCGCTAGGCTATGGGACTGTATAATAGGAAACAACTAATAGGAAACATGTATTCGAGTACTTAGTATTTCGAATAATTGTTTCCTAATATACAGTCCCATAGCCTAGCGGTTAGCATGCCTGCCTCTTGCACAGGGGTCCCGCGTTCGATCCTGGCTGTTGGAGGTTTGTATGTTCTATGATATATATATATATATACATATATAAATATATGTATATATATTTATATTTATATATATATATATATATATATATATATATATATATATATATATATATATATATATATATATATATATATATATATATATATATTTGTGTACATTGAGATGTATAGATATGTATATTTGCGTGTGTGGACGTGTATGTATATACATGTGTATGTATGTGCGTTGGGCCATTCTTTCGTCTGTTTCCTTGCGCTACCTCGCTAACGCGGGAGACAGTGACAAAGCAGAATAATGAATAAATATATGTAAATATAAATGTATATATATGTAAACGAATATAATGGATAGAAACGCGCACCTTCATAGAACACACAAATCTCCAACAACCAGGATCGAACCCGGGACCCCTGTGCAAGAGGCAGGCATGCTAACCGCTATGTTCGTTATGTTCGTATTAGCCAGGCGCTGAGCCTAGCGGTTAGCATTCGCGCCTCGCGTATAGGGGTCCCGGATTCGATCCTGGCTGTTGGAGATTTGTATTTTCTATGAAGGTGAGTGTTTTTATGCACTATGTTCGTATTCATATACCTCCGCGTTGTACAGTTAGGTTTGGTAAAATGCTCTCTGCTGGCTATGTGCGCCTGTTGGGAAATAGCCGGTGTACATCCCGTTGCTCACCAACGTGAGACGATGGGTATTCGAGTACATATTGTTCGAAGAGTTATTTCCTATTAGCCAGGCACATAGCCTAGTGGTTCGCATTCCCGCCTCTTGCACAAGGGTCCCGGGTTCGATCCTGGCTGTTGTAGGTTTGTATATCTTTTCTTTCTTTCTTTCAAACTATTCGCCGTTTCCCGCATTAGCAAGGTAGCGTTAAGAACAGAGGACTGGGCCTCTGAGGGAATATTCTCACCTGGCCTCGTTCAACTGAAACTCCCAGTGTAATGAATATACACTTCCTGTCTTCAGGAACGAGAAAGTTGATGCCATTTCTCTGGCAGTGTGTTTGCTGGCCACATGGTGTATTTGATAAAGTTTTTTGGAAGAATATCATTAAAATCGAAAGCATCCTCCTGCCACCCAACACCTCTCTAGGAACTCTTCTCCTACCACTGGTAACTATTTTGCAACACCCTTCAGACATCACAGTTCATAGTCCTCATGTGCTGCGGGGAGGAGGACAGTGACAGGGGAGAAACTTGCTAGTGAAGTTAAAGTTTAGGAGAAATAGAGGTCGTTGAAGAACTTACCTCTTCCTGTCCTTACTGTCTGAGGTCTTATAACGCAAGTGGACCTCGTGTATCTAAGGTGCAAGAGAAGATAACTTTCTCAAATTCAAATATATGTATGTTTGTCCTTGTGTATGCGTGTTATTTCGCGTGCAAAATGCATTTACTTATTTGTATAACATATTTGCATATGTGAATGCATATGTAAAGAATTTTGAAGTGTTTTCATGCGCAAATGAAATGAACAAGTCTGCTTTCATGTGTAAACACTTGTTTTGATATACGGCTGTTACTACATGTTATAAAGATATATCTATGTGTGAATATATGTGTGTGTATTCAGACCAAGTTACCTTGATAATGTTTAGAATAACTTTTACCCATGTATATGTATATATCTTCAAAATGAACCGTAGTCTCATTCATTACTGAGTATCCCATTCCTGAATTTTGTCACCAAATAAAATGTTTTTCCTTGACTGTATCCACTTTTGACACAGCTATGTGGACATTCTGACGATCTTTAATTTTTCTATCTCTGTATGAAGATATTACATGGTTGAATGTTGTCAGGGTATGGAAAATGTATTTAGTCAGGGCTTGAGCTGGCACACGTAGCCTGCACGAATAGGAGTAGCATCAGAGAACAGTCGTCAAGATCCGATTAAGAGATCAGCTTGGAGGGTCCCTGAATATGAAACAGCTGGGAGGTGGAGAGGTGAATGTCAATAGCATCAGCACGTCGGTGAAGGTGACCCTGGCCAGGCAGCCTGGCACTCTCTGAGGGTATAATGTGCTCATGAGAGTCGATACGACCGATGGGAGAACATCAAGTTTCAGTCGTCATATCTTAATAACTACCCTTAATTAACGTTTGCAAGCAGACTTGTTGTACTAGAGAAGAGCTGCAATGATAAGTCGTAACGGGAAGTAAAACGTATATGAAATAAATGACGTGAAAAATTGGTTCCATGATCAGGTCATCTTAGAAACATTCAAAAAAAAAAAAAAAGAATCTATATATTCTGCTGCTGAGCATACAAGATAGACCTGTGGCAATAGTAGACAAAATAATTTACCGCGTACATTCTTTGCAGCCGGTTCGTAGGATCTAAAGCCATAGAGATGACAGTCGATATCTCTTGAAGGTGTAACGTAGTCAAATGATACTAGCCTGAGACAGCTTGTAGGTGGTACAACTTATAAGACAATTATTTACACAACATTCTACCATAGCTGCCTTACATGAAAAACATGGTTTGCTATTAAAAGAATGAGGGGAGATATACTTAGTTCAACAAGAATTAGTATTTTCTGTTTTTGAGAAAATCTTGATGTAACATTTTATTCATAAAGTGACAAAGTTTTTTTGATGAATATATGTTGCTGAAGAACGATGACTTGGGTCTATGAAGGGTAACTCAGCAGGTGAACTTTGTCCCTCAGATATCTGATCATAAAATTATTTGTGGTATGGCAAAAAATAATCTGCTGGTATATTTAACCGACCATGGCATCAGAAACATCTAATAAAACTTTAGATGTTAAGTGTCTGGAAACATTTCTTTCCTCCATAGTGACTGTCTTCAGGGATTTGCTCCCGATGAAACATAATCCAAGCAGTTGAGTAGAGTTTCTCAAGGGAGAATATGGGGGCCTCTTTGCTGTGGAATGTTTCCTTACGTGGTTTGAACATCGCTCCTGAAGTTTTCTGCGGTGCATATAATGAATGCGTTCTATTTTTCTTTTCTCTGTTTTTCATAGAGGAGAGACTCTCCGAAAGGCAACAAACAAGAAATGTCTTCTTGCAATACATCCTCTGGTAAGTATAGGAGGATCAAATTTATATTAGGCATTGAAGGCAATAACCAGATAAGAAGGCTACTAATGAGTGGGAAAATTGTGAGTTATTTATAGCGCTTTACAAGAGTACCAGCAAGGGAAGTAGTTACGTGACAAGAATCTCGTGTATGCATGAAAACAGAAAATCACAAATCCATTCATATCTGAAACGAACTCACTCTTTTGAGCGGCATGTATATCGTTCTACCTTCCACAGTATGCGGCTATAGACAGGAGACACCTTGAGGTATCTTACGGCCTTGTAGTAACGATGTACTGAAGGAGAGATTGGGGGGGCTGTTGAAGATATGAAAGATTGTTCGACGTCTTCTATGCAATACAATTACCATCATAATTTCAGGAGCGCAACCCAGAATCAGCACCGGGAACGCCTTCATTAGTGAGGCATTCAATCTTAGTAATAGAGTAATGAATTTCTGTTTCCGGGAAGGAGAAGTATTCATACGTTTGTGATAGCATTGTTACATGCGTTATGAAACGTTTGCAAATGACGAATTATACCTTGAATGAACTGGGGTCTTCGCGTTTTAATAGATTCCTTAAGAGAGTTTACACCTGCGTTTTGGTCAAAAGACGTTGCCCGTGTGGAGCAGATCCATCCATCTCTAGAAGCACTTTCCGAAACAAGTTTCAGTTACAGAGGTATATCAAGATGTCTAATGTTAATACGCGGAGTATAAGGAGCTTATGATATGACTGGCATTTATGAGTCGATTCCTCGTCATAGATAAAGATACTCCTTCAGGGTACTCTGTATTAGACAGTAGTAGACTAAATGAAATTGAATGTGGTGTCTTGCTCTTTGTTAAAGCTCATCATAATCTTGTGATGAAAAATGTTGTATCCGTAAATGATATCAACTCTATAGTTGCAGAAGTCAAAGACAGATTTCATAAAAAAATATAAATGTAGAACTAGTTTACAGGCCCCTCTCTACAAACACCAGAGATGGATGACAAAATTAATGAACAGTTAGCAGAACTTTGCAATGAAAACGATATGATAGTCGCTGGAGATTTTAACATGCCAGTATTTGGTTTGAGGGAACTCTTTCCAGTACCGACAGAGCAGATTCAACCTAATGCATAATTCGATTAGTTGAGAAACCTACTCGCTACGAGAACATACTAGATTTAATTTTACCTACAAACAAGGCTTTCGTTGATAATGTTGAAGCAGAAGAACAATCTAGTACAATAGAGCACAGAAAAGTTAATTTCAAGAAACGTTCAAAGCTATATGTAATTTTGGTCAAGTGGATTGATGAAGAGGAAAAGGTGGTAAAAGACTTAGTCAAGATGAAATGTTGCGAGGCGGCTAGACTAGATGGTGATGCAGTTGATTTTTTCAGGGAAGGGGGTGATTGTTTTATTGATTGATTGCCCAAGATTTTCAATGTACATATGGCTGATGGTGAGGTGATAAGGTTAGCGGAGTACATGCATATGGCCGCTATCTAAACGCATGGGGGACTAAAGTGAATGCTCGAAATACGGAGGTAATACTCTTTTGAGTGTACTTAGTAAGTTGTATAGACAAATAGCAGATGAAAAGATGGTTATCATACATATATCATCAGATTAGGGAGGGACAGGAGTGTTATAGGTTGTGTGGATCATGTTTTTACTTTATAGAATGTGTGTGAGAAATACTTAAAGACAGGGAAGAATTGATGTGGTATTTTGGATGCTACTCCATAACAGGAACAAGTACCTGTCTCTTCCCCTGGCTCACTCGGTGCACCTCAAAGAAGAATATAACAGTGTCAAGACCTTGCTAGACGCCTTGAAGCATGATGAGTACAGCTGGAAGATCATCGAAAACTTCAAAATGGTGGCACTCCTGATGGGACTCCAAGGCGGTTTTACCAAGTTTTTCTGCTATCTTTGCCTTTGGAATAACAGGGACACTGCGGCGCACTACTGCAGGCGGAACTGGCCACAGCGGACTGAATTCTCTGTTTGGATGAACAACGTCAATTGGGGGTCACTGGTGGACCCCCGGAAGGTGTTGATGCTACCACTGAGGGCCTAATGAGACAATTTGTCACATTCCTTGATAAGGAGTCTGCAGCCTTCAAGAAACTTCAAGACTTCTCCCCTAAACTCTCTGAAGCAGAGGTCAAAGTCGGTATCTTCGTCGAACCACAGATAAAGATCATGGAGTAAAGGAATTCCCCAAGAAGCTCACAAGGAAGGAAAAGGCAGCTTGGTACAGCTTTGTTGCAGTGATTCGGGGCTTCCTGGGCAACTACAAGGCCGAAAACCATGTGGATTGGTATAGACTATGTTGAAAAACTACCGCAAAATGGGCTGTAGGATGTCCCTCATAATCCATATCCTTGACGCATATCTTGATAAATTCAAGGAGAACATGGACGCGTATTCGAAGGAGCAAGGCGAGTGCTTCCTCCAAGATATACTGGACTTTGAACGCCGTTACCAAGAAACATATACCGATAACATGATGGGATATTATATTTGAAGTCTGATTTATGAAAGTGATATACAGTACAATCATAAATCTCGAAAAAAAAATACTCACTTCTTAGTCTCTTGTGATCACTTTTGTTTAAAGTGAAAATACATGTTGATTTTGATTCATATGTTGTTTATCTGTGCTTTTGTGAACAAAAATGTGCAAATTCTATCGTTGTCCAATTGGAAATGGGTAAAGCTCAAAATGTCACTATCCTAGTCATAAAGTAAAGTTTGAAGGGAATGATAGCTTTTTTCTCTCTTTTTACATATAAGCAATTAGGAAATAACTCTTGCCACCCAAGAAAAAAAATTGTGTCACACAGTTACGTAGTGTTATCAGCATCATATGAGAGGGAAGTGGCACCAATACTGATCAGTTTGGTACACTTCTAACCATTGTGAGACTTTAATATCCAATCGATCGATTTCTTAACCGCCAGAACACAACCCCATCTTTTTCAGGTGACTTAACCTTTGGTGTGGAACTTTATCGAATACTTCTGAAAATTTAGATACAAGACATCAACTGCTTTATTATCATCGTAGATGTTTATCATATGATAGAAATAAAATAAAACACATTTTGTTAGATATGAGCGGTGTCATCGAAACCCACAATGGAATCATTAGTTTATAATCTGCATTTTCTTTCTCGAATGATTGCTTCCATAAGCTTTCGAACTGTAGACGTTAAGCTATTTGGACGATGATTTCCAGCTAGTAACTTATAATCTTCTTGGATATCGGTATTATACTAGCAAACTTCCATTCCTCTGGAACTTTCTCCATGGCAAATGGCTTATTAAAAAGACCAGTCAAGGGCTAAACAATTTCATTTATCGCCACTTTCAGTGTCCTCGGACAAATCTCTTCAAGGCCTGTCTTTCTATTCTCTTCAGTTTTATTTGTTAACATTATATCTTCCTGTTTTTAAGTCACTATTTTGTGTTTTCAGTCGTAAGTACATATGCAAGAAAACCATTTAGGATTTCTGGCATGGCTTTCTTGTTTTGAAACACATAACGGTTTTCCATCTTTAATCGACCATTTCCAAAAAAGACAATGTTTTCAGTCAAGTGAAAAAATGAATTTACACATAGAAACTAAGAGACATATGTTAAAGTATGTCTCATGGTTTCTATAAGTAAATACATATTTTTACTTCATGATATTGTTCTTGGTCTCCTTCAGTTTCTTATGTGCTACTTTTTTTTACACAAAGATAATTATGTACTTCGAGATTTCATAAGTTATGACTTCATATTCCTATTGCAAGGTCCTTCCGGAAGCCGGACATCGTGACTTCCAGAGGGTCAGAGACCTGTACCATTGATACACAGGTTTTTGAAGTTTGCTTCACGCTCTCGGCCGCATACGACCACAAGTGCAGTTGTTACGGCACCCCGGAAGTCCTTCTGGGCGTACGAGA
The DNA here is from genome assembly GCF_036320965.1 of Panulirus ornatus. Lineage (NCBI taxonomy): Eukaryota > Metazoa > Arthropoda > Malacostraca > Decapoda > Palinuridae > Panulirus > Panulirus ornatus. The sequence continues at coordinate 31,076,233 of NC_092236.1, forward strand.
ACTTTCCGGTAGAGACACCGTGCGCGTGACATCCACCACACTTAATTGGCGAGGCGCTTGGTGAAGAGAGAGGAGAGTGCTCTCAGAGGTTTAGGGCTTTCCTACTGGGACCTGGAGATGTGCTCCATGAAAGCCCTAACCTGGTCCCATTCTCTTTACAGGATGTGTTCCAAGAGCACAGGTTAAAATTGGTTGCCTGTCTCGGAACATCTGGTGTCGGCCCTCGGACTGGCTGGGTGTATCTCCTCCTTTGTGTGCTCGTGGGCTGTTCGTCCGTCCGTCCGGTCTCCCTCCTCCCGGCTCATATGGCTGGTACCAGTTCCCGAAGGCGGTTCTGTTTGTGGTGGGGGGAGTAAGCGTCTTTGCAGGATAGCCTGCTGCTACTGTCTGTCAGGCTGCACTGGACGGCGAGCGGTGCTGAGAGCTGGACTGGGTAAAGTCCTTTTGGACAAGAAAGGTAAGATCCAACTACTTTTCGTTCTGCCTGTCTCACCCTTTCTTCCGCCTATGCTATCAGCAATCTAACCTTTTGCCTTCCTCTTACTAACCTAAACACCTTTGCTTAACCAACCTCTTCTTTCACTATCTGCTCATGTACATAGCTTCTTACCTTACTAACCTGCACTTTATTCATCCAGTCTTCGGCACCTTTACTAATAATTGGAAATAGTAGAAAAAAAAGAAGTAGCTAGATGCTTCATCATCTAATTAGTGACGTGTATGAATGGATTAACGAGATTCCCACTGTCCTTATCCACTGTCTAGCGAAACCACAGACAAGGGAACTGGCCTGCACGAAACAGCTGGGAAAGAAGACCCTGTTGAGCTTTTCATTCCTTTCGGTGCCAGCTGCCTAAGCTTTGAGAAAACCCACACTTTGATATCTACTTTCTTTCCCACTTACATTAGTCCAAAACTCACTTCCCCTTTTTCTTTGATTTGCTCTAATAATTCTACTTTTCATTAGAAGCGCCACTCACACTCTTACTATCGTCCTCACATGAACTCTACTGGACATTCCCAAACCATTCTCCTCACATTTGCCTTAAGCTTAATCTCTTTCAGTGCCAGAAATTCCTGGTCCCTCTTTTTGAATGTATTACCTATCTTTTCCCGCAAGTCAAACACCCTTGCCTGAGCCTTTGAGAAGCAACGCATGCTCGACTCCTTCAGTTTTCGTGCCTTTTTTAAAAAAGTGACAACAAAAGGAGAGGAAGGGCTCTAGCCTTTGACCACCGACCTTCTTGGCCCAATCTTACTGCAGTTTCCACACTCCTCCCTCTTCAAGGATAAAGGAAACAAGTGATTTAGAATGAGGACTCATGTAAGTTGCTTGTTGTCAAGTGTTAAGTGAGAGGTAAAGTTTGTGTTTGCAGACGGAGTTCCAGCAACCCATGTGTATATGAGATAAATTCAACGAGGTGGTTCAGGGAACGAGAATATGACAGCCACTGCGATGCTATCCCACTGCTTCGATGTCACTACTCTCCCCAACACCCAGGTGATTGTATCTTTTTGTTGGTGCCTACTACCACGTACTTCACAGGCAAACATTCGTATAGATAATAAATCTACTTTCGTAATTCAGCAGTAGATTAATGTAACTTATTGCAATTATGCATCAGAAGGATGTAACATTCAAAAATTCTTGTTAAACTATCATGAGCAGGAATATGCGTTCTTTCATTTTCTGTGCAAGAACATTTGAATGAGAGAAGATGTAAGAGAAAGTAATCATCAATGATCAGCGCGTAGCGTAAATGTCAATTAGCTGCTCCTTCGATATTCCTCACACATGAGTCTAATCTTCTGAATGAGATTCTCTTGGCACTCTGTGCAGGTTTTTTCATTCTTAAGATATTGCACTACATAAACTTTGCGGCTTTTTCGCCATGAAATCGTGTCTCTTCCTGTCTGGCATATTTTCAGTATTCTGGCGCCAGCACTCCGGTCCCTCATCTGCACGTTCCTACGGAGGGCTACCCTACCCTTCCTCACCACAACCACGCCATCCCACCCTGGCTACGACTCCCGCCCTTACCATAGCCAAGCCCTCCTTCTCTAGCCACCACATTCCTCACGACCCTCAATTCCTCCCTTCCTGGCTACCACGTTCTGAACAACACAATAACCTCCTTTAACGGTTTAAACACTTCTGCCCCCTCCTGGCATTATCCTCTTCTTACCTTCCACATGGTCGACAAAACTTCCGGCTCAGCAATTTAATGATCTGGTATAATTTCTTTCTCTATGTATATAACCCTAACAGCCAGCAATTTCTATCCTGCCTAGAAAACTGATAAATCTATTATATATAACTGTTGAAGGGGATATAGGAGAAAGAATACTTCCAACATTCCCCGCGTTTCGTAGAAGGAGACTAAAAGGAAGGGATAGCGAGGCTAGAAACCCTCACCTCCTTGTAATTTAACTTTTTAAAAGGGGAAACAGGAGTAATGCTTGGAGTTTTCATCCTCCTCGAAAGCTCAGATTGGGGTGTCTAAATGTGTGTGGATGTAACCAAGATGAGAAAATAGGAGAGATGGGTAGTATGTTTGAGGAGAGGAATCTGCATATTTTGGCTCTGAGTGAAACCAAGCTCAAGGGTAAAAGGGAGGAGTGGATTGGGAATGTCTTGGGAGTAAAGTCAGGGGTTGGTGAGAGGACAAGAGCAAAGGAAGGAGCAGCACTAATCCTGAGGCAGGATTTGTGGGAGTATGTGATAGAGTGTAAGAAAGTAAACTCAAGATTGATATGGTTAAAACTTAAGTGGATGGAGAGAATTGGGTGATTATAGGTGCCTATGCACCTGGTCATAAGAAAAAAGATCATGAGAGGAAAGTGTTTTCGGAGCAGGTGAGTAAGTGTGCTAGCTGCTTTGAAGCACGAAACCGGGTTATACTGATGGGTAATTTGAATGCAAAGGTGAAAAATGTAGCAGATGAGGGTATAATTGGTGTACACAGGGTGTTCAGTGTTGTAAATGGAAGCGGTTAAGAGCTTGTAGATTTGTGTGCTGAAAAAGGACTCGTGACTGGGAATACCTGGTTTAAAAAGAGAGATATACAGAAGAATACGTATTTAATAAGGGAAATGGCCAGAAAGCGATATTGGATTACATGTTAATTGATAAGCGCGTGAAAGAGAGACTTTTGGAAGTTAATGTGCTAAGAGGTGCAACTAAAGGGATGTCCGAACATTATCTTGTGAACGAAGGTGAACATTTGTAGAGGCTTTTAGAAAAGAAGAGAGAATGTTAGGGTGAAGAGACTGATGCGAGTAAGTGAGCTTCAAAAGGAGACTTGTGCGAAGAAGTACCAGGAGCGTACAATGGAAAAAGCTGAGAAGTGATAATGTAAAGGGAGAGGAGGAATGGTATGTACTTACGGAAACAGTGATGGCTTGCACAAAAGATGCCTGTGGCATGAGAAGGGTGGGAGATGGGCAGATTAGAAAGGGTAGTGAGTGGTGAGATGAATAAGTAAAATTGTTAACGAAAGAGAAGAGAGGGGCATTTAGACGATTTTTGCTGGGAGATAGTGCAAATGACTGGGAGATGTTTAAAAGAAAGAGGCAGGAAGTCAAGAGAAAGGTCCAGGGGGTGAAAAAGAGGGCAAACGAGAGTTGGGGTGAGAGAGTATCATTAAATTATACGGAGAATAGGAAAATGTTTTGGAAGGAGATAAATACAGTGCGTAAGACAAGAGAACAAACGAGAACATCGGTAAAGGGGGCTAATGAGGAGGTAACAACAACTAGCGGTGAAGTGAGAAGGATATGTAGTGAAAATTTTGAAGGTATGTTGAATGTGTTTGATGATAGAGTGGCAGATATTAGTTGTTTTGATCGAGGTGATGGGCTTAGTGAGAATGTCAGAGAGAATGGTTTGGTAAACATAGGAGGTACTGAAAGCTTTGCAGAAAATGAAAGCCGGCAAGGCGGCGGGATTGAATGGTATTGCAGTAGAATTTATAAAAAAAAAAAAGGGTGACTATGTTGTTGACTGGATGGTGAGGATATTCAATGTATGTATGGTGCATGGTAAAGTGCCTAAGGATTGGCGAAATACGTGCATAGTGCTGTTGTACAAATGCAAAGGGGATAAAGGTGAGTGTTCAAATTACAAAAGTATAAGTGTGTTGAGTATTCCTGGGAAATAATATAGAAGGTTATTGATTGAGAGGGTGAAGGTATGTACAGAGCATCAAATTGGGGAAGAGCAGTGTGCATTCAGAAGAGGTAGAGGATGTGTGCATCAGGTGTTTGTTTTGAAGAATGTATGTGAGAAATACATAGAAAAACAGATGGCTTTATATGTAGCATTTTTGGATCTGGAGAAGGCATATGATAGAACTGATAGATATGCTCTGTGGAAGGCATTAAGAGTATCATGTGTGGATGGCAAGTTGCTAGAAGCATTGAAAAGTTCTTATCGAGGATGTAAGGCATGTGTACGAGCAGGAAGAAAGGAAATGTTCGTTGAATATGTTTGATGATAGAGTGGCAGATATAGGGTGTTTTGGTCGAGGTGGTGTGCAAAGTGAGAGGGTTGGGGAGAAAGATTTGGTAAACAGGGAAGAGGTAGTAAAAGCTTTGCGGAAGATGAAAGCCGGCAAGGCAGCAGGTTTGAATAGTATTACAGTGGAATTTATAGAAATAGGGGGTGAGTGTATTGTTGACTGGTTGGTAACGTTATTTAATGTATGTATGACTCATGGAGGGGTGCCTGAGGACTGGCAGAATGCTTGCATAGTGCCATTGTACAAAGGCAAAGGGGATAAACTGAGTGCTTAAATTACAGATGTATAAGTTTCTTGAGTATTCCTGGGAAATTATATGGGAGGTTATTGATCGAGAGGGTGAAGGCATGTACAAGACATCACATTGAGGAAGAACAGTGTGGTTTTAGAAGTGGCAGAGGATATGTGTATAAAGTCATTCCTTTGAAAAATGTATGTGAGAAGTACTTAGAAAAGCAAATGGATTTGTATATAGCATTTATGGATCTGGGGAAGGCATATGATAGAGCTGATAGAGATGATCATTGGGAGGTATTAAGAATATATGGTGTCGGAGGTAAGCTGTTAGAAGCAATGAAAAGTTCTTATCGAGGATGTAAGGCATGTGTGCGTGTAGGAAGAGAAGAGTGATTGGTTCTCAGTGAATGTCGGTTTGTGGCAGGGGTGCGTTATGTCTCCATGGTTGTTTAATTTGTTCATGGATGGGGTTGTTAGAGAGGTAAATGCAAGAGTCTTGGAAGGAGAGGCAAGTATGCAGTCTGTTGTGGATGAGAGAGCTTGGGAAGTGAGTCAGTTGTTGTTCGCTGATGGTACAGCGCTGATAGCTGAATCGGGTGAGAAACTGCATAAGCTGGTGACTGAGTCTGGTAAAGTGTGTGAAAGAAGAAAGCTGAGAGTAAATGTGAATAAGAGCGAGGTAATTAGGTACAGTAGGGTTGAGGGACAAGTCATTTGGGAGGTAAGTTGGAGTGGAGAGAAACTGGAGGAAGTGAAGTGATTTAGATATCTGGGAGTGCATCTTGCAGCGGATGGAACCATGGAAGTGGAAGTGAATCATAGGGTGAAGGAGATTGCGAAAGGAATGGGAGCGTTGAAAAATATGTGGAAGTCGAGAATGTTATCTTGAAAAGCAAAAATGGGTATGTTTGATGGAATAGTGGTTGCAACAATGTTATATGGTTGCGAGGCGTGGGCTATAGATAGAGTTGTGCAGAGGAGGGTGGATATGCTGGAAATGAGATGTTTGAGGACGATATGTGGTGTGAGGTGGTTTGATCGAATTATTAATGAATGGGTAAGAGAGATGTGCGGTAATGAAAAGAGTGTGGTTCAGAGAGCAGAAGAGGGTGTTTTCAAATCGTTTGGTCGCATGGAGAGAATGAGTGAGGGAAGATTGACAAAGATGATACAAGTGTCAGAGGTTTAGGGAACGAGAAGTGAGAGACCAAATTGGAGGTAGAAAAATGGAGCGAGAATGATTTTAAGTGATCGGGGCCTGAACATGCAGGAGGGTGAAAGGCGTGCAAGGAATACAGTGAATTCGAACGATGTGGTATATCGGGGTCAACGCGCTGTCAATGGATTGAATCAGGGCATGTGAAGCGTCTGTGGGGCCTGGATGTGGAAAGGGAGCTGTGGTTTCGGTCCATTATAAATGACAGCTGGAGACTGAGTGTGAGCGGAAATGGCCTTTGTTGTCTTTTCTTAGCGCTACCTCACGCACCTGCGAGGAGACGGGGTTGTCATTTCATATGTGGCAGGGTGGCGACTGGAATAGATAAAGGCAGATAGTATGAATTATGTATATGTGTATATCTGTATACATCTGTGTGTGTATATATATGTATACGTTGCGATGTATACATATGTATAAGTGCTGTGTGTGGACGTGTATGTATATAAATGTTTATGGGGTTGGATTGTGCCATTCTTTCGTCTGTTTCCTTACGCGACCTCGCTAACGCGGGAGACAGCGACTTAATATAAGAATGATAAAAAACGTATGTTTGTATATATATATATATATATATATATATATATATATATATATATATATATATATATATATATATATATATATATATATATAAATATATGTATATATATATATATATATATATATATATATATATATATATATATATATATATATATATATATATATATTTTTTTTTTTTTTTTTTTTTTTCTTTTTTTTCGCTTTGTCGCTGTCTCCCGCGTTTGCTAGGTAGGGAAACAGACGAAAGAAAATGGCCCAACCCACCCCCATACACATGTATATAGATACGTCCACACACGGAAAAATACATATCTACACAGCTTTCCATGGTTTACCCCAGACGCTTCACATGCCCTAATTCAATCCACTGACAGCACGTCAACCCCGGTATACCACATCGATCCAATTCACTCTATTCCTTGCCCTCCTTTCACCCTCCTGCATGTTCAGGCCCCGATCATACAAAATCTTTTTCACTCCATCTTTCCACCTCCAATTTGGTCTCCCACTTCTCCTCGTTCCCTCCACCTCCGACACATATATCCTCTTGGTCAATCTTTCGTCGCTCATTCTCCCCATGTGCCCAAACCATTTCAAAACACCCTCTTCTGCTCTATCAACCACGCTATTTTTATTTCCACACATCTCTCTTACCCTTACGTTACTTACTCGATCAAACCACCTCACACCACACATTATACTCAAACATCTAATTTCCAGCACATCCATCCTCCTGCGCACAACTCTATCCATAGGCCACGCCTCACAACCATACAAAATTGTTGGAACCACTATTCCTTCAAACATACCCATTTTTGCTTTCCGAGGTAATGTTCTCGACTTCCACACATTCTTCAAGGCTCCCAGGATTTTCGCCCCCTTCCCCCACCCTATGATTCACTTCCGCTTCCATGGTTCCATCCGCTGCCAGATCCACTCCCAGATATCTAAAACACTTTACTTCCTCCAGTTCTTCTCCATTCAAACTTACCTCCCAATTGACTTGACCCTCAACCCTACTGTACCTAATAACCTTGGTATTATTCACATTTACTCTTAACTTTCTTCTTTCACACACTTTACCAAACTCAGTCACCAGCTTCTGCAGTTTCTCACATGAATCAGCCACCAGCGCTGTATCATCAGCGAACAACAACTGACTCACTTCCCAAGCTCTCTCATCCACAACAGACTTCATATTTGCCCCTCTTTCCAAAACTCTTGCATTCACCTCCCTAACAACCCCATCAATAAACAAATTAAACAACCATGGAGACATCACACACCCCTGCCGCAAACCTACATTCACTGAGAACCAATCACTTTCCTCTCTTCCTACACGTACACATGAATTACATCCTCGATAAAAACTTTTCACTCCTTCTAACAACTTGCCTCCCACACCATATATTCTTAGTACCTTCCACAGAGCACCTCTATCAACTCTATCATATGCCTTCTCCAGATCCATAAATGCTACATACAAATCCATTTGCTTTTCTAAGAATTTCTCACATACATTCTTCAAAGCAAACACCTGATCCACACATCCTCTACCACTTCTGAAACCACACTGCTCTTCCCCAATCTGATGCTCTGTACATGCCTTCACCCTCTCAATCAATACCCTCCCATATAATTTACCAGAAATACTCAACAAACTTATACCTCTGTAATTTGAGCACTCACTCTTATCCCCTTTGCCTTTGTACAGCGGCACTATGCACGCATTCCGCCTATCCTCAGGCACCTCACCATGAGTCATACATACATTAAATAACCTTACCAACCAGTCAATAATACAGTCACCCCCTTTTTTTAATAGATTCCACTGCAATACCATCCAAACCTGCTGCCTTGCCGGCTTTCATCTTCCGCAAAGCTTTTACTACCTCTTCTCTGTTTACCAAATCATTTTCCCTAACCCTCTCGCTTTGCACACCACTTCGACCAAAACACCCTATATCTGCCACTCTATCATCAAACACATTAAACAAACCTTCAAAATACTCACTCCATCTCCTCACATCACCACTACTTTTTATCACCTCCCCATTTGCGCTCTTCACTGAAGTTCCCATTTGCTCCCTTGTCTTACGCACTTTATTTACCCCCTTCCAGAACATCTTTTTATTCTCCTTAAAATTTAATGATACTCTCTCACCCCAACTCACATTTGCCCTCTTTTTCACCTCTTCCACCTTTCTCTTGACCTCCTGTCTTTCTTTTATACATCTCCCACTGATTTGCATTTTTTCCCTGCAAAAATCGTCCAAATGCCTTTCTCTTCTCTTTCACTAATAATCTTACTTCTTCATCCCACCACTCACTACCCTTTCTAATCAACCCACCTCCCACTCTTCTCATGCCACAAGCATCTTTTGCGCAATCCATCACTGATTCCGTAAGTACATCCCATTCCTCCCCCACTCCCCTTACTTCCATTGTTCTCACCTTTTTCCATTCTGTACTCAGTCTCTCCTGGTACTTCCTCACACAAGTCTCCTTCCCAAGCTCACTTACTCTCACCACCCTCTTCACCCCAACATTCTCTCTTCTTTTCTGAAAACCCATACAAACTCCACCTTCGCCTCCACAAAATAATGATCAGACATCCCTCCAGTTGCACCTCTCAGCACATTAACATCCAAACGTCTCTTTCGCGCGCCTGTCAATTAACACGTAATCCAATAACGCTCTCTGGCCATCTCTCCTTACATATGTAGACTTATGTATATCTCGCTTTTTAAACCAGGAATTCCCAATCACCAGTCCTTTTTCAGCACATAGATCTACAAGTTCTTCACCATTTCCATTTACAACGCTGAACACCCCATGTATACCAAGTATTCCCTCAACTGCCACATTACTCACCTTTCCATTCAAATCACCTATCACTATAACCCGGTCTCGTGCATCAAAACCACTAACACACTCATTCAGCTGCTCCCAAAAACACTTGCCTCTCATGATCTCTCTCCATCAACTTTCAGTTTTACCCATATTTATCGAGAATATACTTTCCTACATTCTATCACATACTCCCACAACTCCTGTTTCAGGAGTACTGCTAGTCCTTCCCTTGCTTTCTTCCTCCCACTAACCCCTGACTTTACTTCCAAGACATTCCCAAACCACTCTTCCCCTTTACCCTTGAGCTTCGTTTCACTAAGAGCCAAAACATCCAGGTTCCTTTCCTCAAACATACTACCTATCTCTCCTTTTTTCACATGTTGGTTACATCCACACACATTTAGACACCCCAGTCTGAGCCTTCGAGGAGGATGAGCACTCCCCGCGTGACTCCTTCTTCTGTTTCCCATTTTAGAAAGTTAAGAAATACAAGGAGGGGAGGATTTCTGGCCCCCCGCTCCCGTCCCCTCTAGTCGCCTTCTACGACACGCGAGGAATGCGTGGGAAGTATTCTTTCACCCCTATCCTCAGGGATAATATACATATATATACATATATACATACATACACATGTATATACATGTGTATGTATATACATGTGTATGGGGGTGGGTTGGGCCATTTCATTCGCCTGTTTCCTTGGGTTACCTCGCAAACGCGGGAAACAGCGACAAATGAACGTAAATGAATAAATAAATAAATATATATATATATATATATATATATATATATATATATATATATATATATATATATATATATATATATTTATTTATTTATTTATTTACCTTGCTTTGTCGCTGTCTCCCGCGTTTGCGAGGTAGCCCAAGGAAACAGGCGAAAGAAATGGACCAACACACCCCCATACACATATACATAGATACACGTCCACACACGAAAATATACATACCCATACATCTCAATGTACACATATATATACAAGCACAGACACATACATATATACACATACACACAATTCACACTGCCTTTATTAATTCCCTTCGCCACCTCGCCACACATGGAATACCATCCCCCTCCCTACTAATGTGTGCGAGGTAGCGCTAGGAAAGAACAACGAAGGCCCCATTCGTTCACACTCAGTCTCTAGCTGTCATGTAAAAATGCCCAAAACCACAGCTCCCTTTCCATATCCACGCCCCACAGAACTTTCCATGGTTTACCCAGACGATTCACATGCCCTGATTCTATCCATTGACAGCACGTCTACCCCGGTATACCACATCGATCCAATTCACTCTATTCCTTGCCCGCCTTTCATCATCCTGCATGTTCAGGCCCCGATCACTCAAATTCTTTTTCACTCCATCTTTCCAACTCCAATTTGGTCTCCCACTTCTCCTCTTTCCCTCCACCTCCATCTTATATATCCTCTTGGTCAATCTTTCCTCAATCATTCTCTCCATGTGCCCAAACCATTTCAAAATACCCTCTTTCGCTCTCTCAACCACGCTCTTTTTATTTCCACACATCTCTCTTACCCTTACATTACTTACTCGATCAAACCACCTCACACCACATATTGTACTCAACATCTCATTTCCAGCACATCCACCATCCTGAGCACAACTCTATCCATAGCCAACGCCCCGCAACCATACACCATTGTTGGAACCACTATTCCTTCAAACATACCCATTTTTGCTTTCCGAGATAATGTTCTCGACTTCCAAACATTCTTCAAGGCTCCCAGGATTTTCGTCCCCTGCCCCACCCTATGATTCACTTCCGCTTCCATGGTTCCATCCGCTGCCAGATCCACTCTCTGATATCTAAAACACTTTACTTCCTCAGTTTTTCTCTATTCAAATTTACCTCCCAATTTACTTGACCCTCAACCCTACTGTACCTAATAACCTTGCTCTTATTCTCATTTACTCTAAACTTTCTTCTTTCACACACTTTACCAAACTCAGTCACCAGCTTCTGCAGTTTCTCACATGAATCAGCCACCAGCACTGTATCATCAGCGAACAAAAACTGACTCACTTAACAAGCTCTCTCATCCCGACGGACTTCATACTTCCCCCTCTTTCCAAAACTCTTGCATTCACCTCCCTAACAACCCCATCCATAAACAAATTAAATAACCATGGAGACATCACACACCCCTGCCGCAAACCTACATTCACTGAGAACCAATCACTTTCCTCTCTTCCTACACGTACACATGCCTTACATCCTCGATAAATACTTTTCACTGCTTCTAACAACTTGCCTCCCACACCATAGATGCTTAATACCTTCCACAGAGCATCTCTATCAACTCAATCATATGCCTTCTCCAGATCCATAAATGCTACATACAAATCCATTTGATTTTCTAAGTATTTATCACATACATTCTTCAAAGCAAACACCTGATCCACACATCTTCTACCACTTCTGAAACAACACTGCTCTTCCCCCAATCTGATGCTCTTTACATGCCTTCACCCTCTCAATCAATACCCTCCGACATAATTTAACAGGAATACTCAACAGAGTTATACCTATGTAGTTTGAGCACTCACTCTTATCCCCTTTCCCTTTGTACAATGGCACTATGCACGCATTCCACCAATCCTCAGGCACCTCACCATGAATCATACATACATTAAATAATCTTACCAACCAGTCAACAATACAGTCACCCCTTTTTTTTGATAAATTCCACTGCAATACCATCCAAACATGCTGCCTTCCCGGCTTTCATCTTACGCAAAGCTGTTAATACCTCTTGTCTGTTTACCAAATCATTTTCCCAAAACATCTGACTTTGCACACCACTTCGACCAAAACACCCTATATCTGCCACTCTATCATCAAACACATTCAACAAACCCTCAAAGTACTCACTCCATATCCTTCTCACATCACCACTACTTGTTATCACCTGCCCTTTAGCCACCTTCATTGAAGTTCCTATTTGCTCCCTTGTCTTACGTACTTTTTTTACCTCCTTCAAGAACATATTTTTATTTTCCCTAAAATCTAATGATACTCTCTCACCCCAACTCTAATTTACCCTCTTTTTCACCTCTTGCTCCTTTCTCTTCACCTCCTGTCTCTTTCTTTTATACATGTCTCACTAATTTGCATTTTTTCTCTGCAAAAATCGTCCAAATGCCTCTCTCTTCCCTTTCACTAATAATCTATATATATATATATATATATATACATACATATATATATATATATATATATATATATATATATATATATATATATATATATATATATATATATATATATATATATATATATATATATATATATATATATATATATATATATATATCATGGCGGATGACCAACTGCTAACCCTCATGTATCCAAGATATGGTTGTACTTTGTGTAATGAAAAAAATTGAAAAACATCTTAAGCCAATATTCCAGTTTCACGGTAAGAGAAGCGGACAAGGCAGTATGATACAGTGGTTAAATTGATGAAACCTACTATTGACGTTTGTGTAAATAAATTTATACATTTCCCTTTTCAATAACAAGAGGTTGAACCATTATGTGACATTCATTTTTCATTTCATTTCAAGCTAGAAGTTTGTTTTCTAAATTATTTCTTACATTTTTCATATGTATATATATATATATATATATATATATATATATATATATATATATATATATATATATATATATACATATATCATCCCTGCGGATAGGGGTGAAAGAATACTTTCCACGCATTCCTCACGTGTCGTAGAAGGCGACTAGAGGGGACGGGAGCGGGGGGCCAGAAATCCTCCCCTCCTTGTATTTTAACTCTCTAAAAATGGGAAACAGATGGAGTCACGCGGGGAGTGCTTATCCACCTCGTAGACTCAGATTGAGGTGTCTAAATGTGTGTAGATGTAACCAAGATGTGAAGAAAGGAGAGCTAGGTAGTATGTTTCAGGAAAGGAACCTGGATGTTTTGGCTCTGAGTGAAACGAAGCTCAAGGTTAAAGGGGAAGAGTGGTTTGGGAATGTCTTGGGAGTAAAGTCAGGGGTTAGTGAGAGGACAAGAGCAAGGGAAAAAGTAGCAGTACTCCTGAAACAGGAGTTATGGGAGTATGTGATAGAATGTAAGAAAGTAAATTCTCGATTAATATGGGTAAAACTGAAAGTTGATGAAGAGAGATGGGTGATTATTGGTGCATATGCACCTGGACATGAGAAGGAAGATCATGAGAGGCAAGTGTTTTGGGAGCAGCTGAATGAATTTGTTAGTGGTTTTGATGCACGAGACCGGGTTATAGAGATGGGTGATTTGAATGCAAAGGTGAGTAATGTGGCAGTTGTGGGAATAACTGGTATACATAGGGCGTTCAGTGTTGTAAATGGAAATGGCGAAGAGCTTGTAGATTTTTGTGCTGAAAAAGGACTGGTGACTGGGAATACCTGGTTTAAAAAGCGAGATATACATAAGTATACGTATGTAAGTAGGAGAGATGGCCAGAGAGCGTTATTGGCTTTCGTGTTAATTGACAGGCGCGCGAAAGAGAGACTTTTGGATGTTAATGTGCTGAGAGGTGCAACTGGAGGGATGTCTGATCATTATCTTGTGGAGGCTAAGTTGAAGATTTGTATGGGTTTTCAGAAAAGAAGAGAGAATGTTGGGGTTAAGAGGGTGGTGAGAGTAAGTGAGCTTGGGAAGGAGACTTGTGTGAGGATGTAACAGGAGAGACTGAGTACAGAATGGAAAAAGGTGAGAACAATGGAAGTAAGGGGAGTGGGGAAGCAATGGGATATATTTAGAGAATCAGTGATGGAGTGCGCAAAAGATGCTTGTGGCATGAGAAGCGTGGGAGGTGGGTTGATTAGAAAGGGTAGTGAGTGGTGGGATGAAGAAGTAAGATTATTAGTGAAAGAGAAGAGAGAGTCATTTGGACGATTTTTGCAGGGAAAAAATGAAATTAATTTGGAGATTTATAAAAAAAAGAGACAAGAGGTCAAGAGAAAGGTGCAAGAGGTGAAAAAGAGGGCAAATGAGGGTTGGGGTGAGAGAGTATCATTAAATTTTAGGGATGATAAAAAGATGTTCTGGAAGGAGTTAAATAAAGTGCAGAAGACAAGGGAGGAAATGGGAACTTCATTAAAATGCTCAAATAGGGAGGTGATAACAAGTAGTGGTGATGTGAGAATGAGATGGAGTGAGTATTTTGAAGGTTTGTTGAATGTGTTTGATGATGAAGTGGCATATATAGTGTATTTTGGTCGAGGTGGTGTGCAAAGTGGGAGGGTTAGGGAAAAAGATTTGGCAAACAGTGAAGAGGTAGTAAAAGCTTTGCGGAAGATGGTATTGCAATGGAATTTATTAAAAAAGGGGGTGACTGTATTGTTAACTGGTTGGTAAGGTTATTTAATGTATGTATGACTCATGGTGAAGTGTCTGAGTATTGGCGGAATGCGTGCATAGTGCCATTGTACAAAGTCAAACGGGATAGGAGTGAGTGCTCAAACTACAGAGGTATAAGTTTGCTGAGTATTCCTGGTAAATTATATGGGAGGGTATTGATTGAGAGGGTGAAGGCATGTACAAAGCATCAGATTGGGGAAGAGCAGTGTGGTTTCAGAAGTGGTACAGGATGTGTGGATCAGGTGTTTGATTTAAAGAATATATGTGAGAAATACTTAGAAAAACAAATGGTTTTGTATGTAGCATTTATGGATCTGTTGAAAGCATATGACAGAGTTGATAGAGATGCTCTGTGGAAGGTATTAAGAATATATTGTGTGGGAGGTAAGTTGTTTGAAGCGGTGAAAAGTTTTTATCGAGGATATAAGGTATGTGTACGTGTAGGTAGAGAGGAAAGTGATTGGTTCTCAGTGAATGTAGGTTTGCTGCAGGGATGTGTGATGCCTCCATGGCTGTTTAATTTGTTTATGGATGGGGTTGTTAGGGTGGTGAATGCAAGAGTTTTGGAAAGAGGGGCAAGTATGAAGTCTGTTGTGGATGAGAGAGCTTGGGAAGTGAGTCAGTTGTTGTTCGCTGATGATACAGCGCTGGTGGCTGATTCATGTGAGATACTGCAGAAGCTGGTGACTGAGATTGGTAAATTGTGTGAAAGAAGAAAGTTAAGAGTAAATGTGAATAAGAGCAAGGTTATTAGGTATAGTAGGGTTGAGGGTCAAGTCAATTGGGAGGTGAGTTTGAATGGAGAAAAACTGGAAGAAGTAAAGTGTTTTAGATATATGGGAGTGGATCTGGCAGCGGATGGAACCATGGAAGCGGAAGTGAATCATAGGGTGGAGGAGGGGGCGAAAATCCTGGGAGCCTTGAAGAATGTGTGGAAGTCGAGAGCATTATCTCGGAAAGCAAAAATGGGTATGTTTGAAGGAATAGTGGTTCCAACAATGTTGTATGGTTACGAGGCGTCAGCTATGGATAGAGTTTTGCGCAGGAGGGTGGATGTGCTGGAAATGAGATGTTTGAGGACAATGTGTGGTGTGAAGTGGTTTGATCGAGTAAGTAATGTAAGGGTAATAGAGAAGTGTGGAAATGAAAAGAGCGTGGTTGAGAGAGCAGAAGAGGATGTTTTGAAATGGTTTTGGCACATGGAGAGAATGACTGACAAAAGATTGATCAAGAGGATATATGTGTCGGAGGTGGAGGGAACGAGAAATGGGAGACCAAATTGGAGGTGGAAAGATGGAGTGAAAAAGATTTTGAGTGATCGGGGCCTGAACACGCAGGAGGGTGAAAGGTGGGGAAGGAATAGAGTGAATTGGATCGATGTGGTATACCGGGTTGACGTGCTGTCAGTGGATTGAATCAGGGCATGTGAAGCGTCTGGGGTAAACCATGGAAAGTAGTTTGGGGCCAGGATGTGGAAAGGGAGCTTTGGTTTCGGGCATTACTGCATGACAGCTAGAGACTGAGTGTGAACGAATATGGCCTTTGTTGTCTTTTCCTAGCGCTAACTCCCACACATGAGGAGGGAGGGGGATGGTATTCCATGTGTGGCGATGGAAATGAATAAAGGCAGACAGTGTAAATTGTGTGCATGCGTATATATGTATGTGTCTGTGTGTATATATATATGTGCCTTGAGTTGTATAGGTATGTATTTTTGCGTGTGTGGACGTGTATGTATATACATGTGTATGGGGGTGGGTTGGGCCATTTCTTTCGTCTGTTTCCTTGCGCTACCTCGCAAACGTGGAAGACAGCGACAAAGCAAAGGGCGCTAATGGGCAGGTGATAACAAGTAGTGGTAATGTGAGAAGGAGATGGAGTGAGTATTTTGAAGGTTTGTTGAATATGTTCGATGATAGAGTGGTAGATATAGGGTGTTTTGGTCGAGGTGGTGTGCGAAGTGAGAGAGTTAGGGAAAATGTTTTGGTAAACAGAGAAGAGGTATTAAAAGCTTTGCGGAAGATGAAAGTCGGCAAGGCAGCAGGTTTGGATGATATTGCAATGGAATCTATTAAAAAAGGGGGTGACTGTATTGTTGACTGGTTGGTAAGGTTATTTAATATATGTATGACTCATGGTGAGGTGCCTGATGATTGGCGGAATTCGTGCATAGTGCCATTGAACAAAGTCATAGGTGATAAGAGTGAGTGCTCAAATTACAGAGGTATAAGTTTGTTGAGTATTCCTGGTAAATTATATGGGAGGGTATTGATTGAGAGGGTAAAGGCATGTACAGAGCATCAGATTGAGGAAGAGCAGTGTGGTTTCAGAAGTGGTAGAGGATGTGTGGATCAGGTGTTTGCTTTGAAGAATGTATGTGAGAAATACTTAGAAAAGCAAATGGATTTTTATATAGCATTTATGGATCTGTAGAAGGCATATGATAGAGTTGATAATGATGCTCTGTGGAAGATGTTAAGAATATATGGTGTGGGAGGCAAGTTGTTAGAAGCAGTGAAAAGTTTTTATCGAGGATGTAATTCATGTGTACGTGTAGGAGGAGAGGAAAGTGATTGGTTCTCAGTGAATGTAGGTTTGCGACAGGGGTGTGTGATGGGTCCATGGTTGTTTAATTTGTTTATGGATGGGATTGTTAGGGAGGTGAATGCAAGAGTTTTGGAAAGAGGGGCAAGTATGAAGTCTGTTGTGGATGAGAGAGCTTGGGAAGTGAGTCAGTTGTTGTTCGCTGATGATACCGCGTTGGTGGCTGATTCATGTGAGAAACTGCAGAAGCTGGTGACTGAGTTTGGTAAAGTGTGTGAAAGAAGAAAGTTAAGAGTAAATATGAATAAGAGCAAGGTTATTAGGTACAGTAGGGTTGAGGGTCAAGTCAATTGGGAGGTAAGTTTGAATGGAGAAAAACTGGAGGAAGTAGTGTTTTAGATATCTGGGAGTGGATCTGGCAGCGGATGGAACCATGGAAGCGGAAGTGAATCATAGCGTGGGGGAGGGGGCGAAAATTCTGGGAGCCTTGAAGAATGTTTGGAAGTCGAGAACATTATCTCGGAAAGCAAAAATGGGTATGTTTGAAGGAATAGTGGTTCCAACAATGTTGTATGGTTGCGAGGCGTAGGCTATGGATAGAGTTGTGTGCTGGAGGGTGGGTGTGCTGGAAATGAGATATTTGAGGACAATGTGTGGAGTGAGGTGCTTTGATCGAGAAAGTAATGTAAGTGTAAGAGAGATGTGTGGAAATAAAAAGAGCGTGGTTGAGAGAGCAGAGGAGGGTGTTTTGAAATGGTTTGGGCACATGGAGAGAATGAGTGAGGAAAGATTGACCAAGAGGATATATGTGTCGGAGGTGGAGGGAACGAGGGGAAGTGGGAGACCAAATTGGAGGTGGAAAGATGGAGTGAAAAAGATTTTGTGTGATCGGGGCCTGAACATGCAGGAGTGTGAAAGGCGGGCAAGGAATAGAATGAATTGGATCGATGTGGTATAACGGTGTTGACGTGCTCTTAGTGGATTGAATCAGGGCATGTGAAGCGTCTGGGGTAAACCATGGAAAGTTGTGTGGGGCCTGGATGTGGAAAGGGAGCTGTGTTGTCGGGCATTATTGTGTGACAGCGAGAGACTGAGTTTGAACGAATGGGGCCATTGTTGTCTTTTCCTAGCGCTACCTCGCACACATGAGGGGGGAGAGGGATGGTATTCCATGTGTGGCGAGGTGGCGATGGGAATGAATAAAGGGAGATAGTGTGAATTGTGTGTATGGGCATATATGTATGTGTCTGTGTGTGTATATGTATGTGTGCATTGAGATGTATTGGTATGTATATTTGCGTGTGTGGACGTGTATGTATATACATGTGTATGGGGGTGGGTTAAGCCATTTCTTTCGTCTGTTTCCTTGCGCTACCTCGCAAACGCGGGAGACAGCGACAAAAGCAAATAATAATAATATATGTATATATATATATATATCGAGGATGTAAGGCATGTGTACGTGTAGGAAGAGAGGAAAGTGATTGGTTCTCAGTGAATGTAGGTTTGCGGCAGGGGTGTGTGATGTCTCCATGGTTGTTTAATTTGTTTATGGATGGGGTTGTTATGGAGGTAAATGCAAGAGTCTTGGAAAGAGGGGCAAGTATGAAGTCTGTTGGGGATGAGAGAGCTTGGGAAGTGAGTCAGTTGTTGTTCGCTGATGATACAGCGCTGGTGGCGGATTCATGTGAGAAACTGCAGAAGCTGGTGACGGAGTTTGGTAAAGTGTGTGGAAGAAGAAAGTTAAGAGTAAATGTGAATAAGAGAAAGGTTATTAGGTACAGTAGGGCTGAGGGTCAAGTCAATTGGGAGGTGAGTTTGAATGGTGAAAAACTGGAGGAAGTGAAGTGTTTTAGATATCTGGGAGTGGATCTGTCAGCGGATGGAACCATGGAAGCGGAAGTGGATCATAGGGTGGGGGAGGGGGCGAAAATTTTGGGAGCCTTGAAAAATGTGTGGAAGTCGAGAACATTATCCCGGAAAGCAAAAATGGGTATGTTTGAAGGAATAGTAGTTCCAACAATGTTGTATGGTTGCGAGGCGTGGGCTATGGATAGAGTTGTGCGCAGGAGGATGGATGTGCTGGAAATGAGATGTTTGAGGACAATGTGTGGTGTGAGGTGGTTTGATCGAGTAAGTAACGTAAGGGTAAGAGAGAGGTGTGGAAATAAAAAGAGCGTGGTTGAGAGAGCAGAAGAGAGTGTTTTAAAATGGTTTGGGCACATGGAGAGAATGAGTGAGGAAAGATTGACCAAGAGGATATATGTGTCGGAGGTGGAGGGAACGAGGAGAAGAGGGAGACCAAATTGGAGGTGGAAAGATGGAGTGAAAAAGATTTTGTGTGATCGGGGCCTGAACATGCAGGAGGGTGAAAGGAGGGCAAGGAATAGAGTGAATTGGAGCGATGTGGTATACAGGGGTTGACGTGCTGTCAGTGGATTGAATCAAGGCATGTGAAGCGTCCGGGGTAAACCATGGAAAGCTGTGTAGGTATGTATATTTGTGTGTGTGGACGTGTGTATGTACATGTGTATGGGGGGGGTTGGGCCATTTCTTTCGTCTGTTTCCTTGCGCTACCTCGCAATACGCGGGAGACAGCGACAAAGTATGAAAAAAAAAAAAAAAAAAAAAAAATATATATATATATATATATATATATATATATATATATATATATATATATATATATATATATATATATATGTATATATATATATATATATATATATATATATATATATATATATATATATATATATAAATATATATATATATACATATATACATATATATATTTTTTTTTCATACTATTCGCCATTTCCCGCGATAGCGAGGTAGCGTTAAGAACAGAGGACTGGGCCTTTTATGGAATATCCTCACCTGGCCCCCTTTGTTCCTTCTTTTGGAAAAAAAAAAAAAGAATGTGGAGGATTTCAAGCCCCCCGCTCCCTCCCCTTTTAGTCGCCTTCTACGACACGCAGGGAATACGTGTGAATTATTCTTAATCCCCTATCCCCTGGGATGATATATATATATATATATATATATATATATATATATATATATATATATATATATATATATATATATATATATATATATATATATATATATATATATACACACATGTACATAATTTATACTGTCTGCCTTTATTCATTTCCATCACCACCTCGCTATCCATGAAATAATAACCCCTCCCCTTCATGTACGCGAGGTAGCGCTAGGAAAACACACTCATTCTCTACCTGTTAATTAATAATGCACCGAAACCACAGCTCCCTTTCCACCTATAAGCCCCACAGAACTTTCCATGGTTTACTCCAGACGCTTCTCATGCCCTGGTTCAATCCATTGACAGCATATCGACTCCGGTATATATATATATATATATATATATATATATATATATATATATATATATATATATATATATATATATATATATATATATATATATATATATATATATATTCCTGTGTGTGTATATATATATGTGTACGTTGAGATATAGAGGTATGTATATTTGCGTGTATGGACGTGTAAGATATACATGTGTATTTGTGTTTGTTAGGCAAATCTGTTTCCTTCGCTACCTCGCTAACGCGAGACAGACAAACCCAAATATATAAGTAAATAATATATATATATATACATATATATATATATATATATATATATATATATATATATATATATATATATATATATATATATATATATATATATGTATATATGTATATATATATATATATATATATATATATATATATATATATATATATATATATATATATATATATATATATATATATATATATATATATATATATATATATTAATTTTTTTTTTTTTTGCTTTGTCGCTGTCTCCCGCGTTTGCGAGGTAGCGCAAGGAAACAGACGAAACAAATGGCCCAACCCACCCCCATACACATGTATATACATACGTCCACACACGCAAATATACATACCTACACAGCTTTCCATGGTTTACCCGAGACGCTTCACATGCCCTGATTCAATCCACTGACAGCACGTCAACCCCGGTATACCACATCGCTCCAACTCACTCTATTCCTTGCCCTCCTTTCACCTTCCTGCATGTTGAGGCCCCGATCACACAAAATCTTTTTCACTCCATCTTTCCACCTCCAATTTGGTCTCCCTCTTCTCCTCGTTCCCTCCACCTCCGACACATATATCCTCTTGGTCAATCTTTCCTCACTTATTCTCTCCATGTGACCAAACCATTTCAAAACACCATTCTCTGCTCTCTCAACCACGCTCTTTTTATTTCCACACATCTCTCTTACCCTTACGTTACTTACTCGATCAAACCACCTCACACCACACATTGTCCTCAAACATCTCATTTCCAGCACATCCATCCTCCTGCGCACAACTCTATCCATAGACCACGCCTCGCAACCATACAACATTGTTTGAACCACTATTCCTTCAAACATAACCATTTTTGCTCTCCGAGATAATGTTCTCGACTTCCACACATTCTTCAAGGCTCCCAGAATTTTCGCCCCCTCCCCCACCCTATGATCCACTTCCGCTTCCATGGTTCCATCCGCTGCCAGATCCACTCCCAGATATCTAAAACACTTCACTTCCTCCAGTTTTTCTCCATTCAAACTCACCTCCCAATTGACTTGACCCTCAACCCTACTGTACCTAATAACCTTGCTCTTATTCACATTTACTCTTAACTTTCTTCTTTCACACACTTTACCAAACTCAGTCACCAGCTTCTGTAGTTTCTCACATGAATCAGCCACCAGCGCTGTATCATCAGCGAACAACAACTGACTCACTTCCCAAGCTCTCTCATACCCAACAGACTTCATACTTGCCCCTCTTTCCAAAACTCTTGCATTCACCTCCCTAACAACCCCATGCATAAACAAATTAAACAACCATGGAGACATCACAAACCCCTGCCGCAAACCTACATTCACTGAGAACCAATCACTTTCCTCTCTTCCTACACGTACACATGCCTTACATCCTCGATAAAAACTTTTCACTACTTCTAACAACTTGCCTCCCACACCATATATTCTTAATACCTTCCACAGAGCATCATTATCAACTCTATCATATGCATTCTCCAGATCCATAAATGCTACATACAAATCCATTTGCTTTTCTAAGTATTTCTCACATACATTCTTCAAAGCAAACACCTGAGCCACACATCATCTACCACTTCTGAAACCACACTGCTCTTCCCCAATATGATGCTCTGTACATGCCTTCACCCTCTCAATGAATACCCTCCCATATAATTTGCCAGGAATATATGTATATATATATATATATATATATATATATATATATATATATATATATATATATATATATATTTTTTTTTTTGTCGCTGTCTCCCGCGTTTGCGAGGTAGCGCAAGGAAACAGACGAAAGAAATAGCCCAACCCAACCCCATACACATGTATATACATACGTCCACACACGCAAATATACATACCTACAAAGCTTTCCATGGTTTACCCCAGACGCTTCACATGTCCTGATTCAAACCACTGAATGCACGTCAACCCCGGTATACCACATCGATCCAATTCACTCTATTCCTTGCCCGCCTTTCACCCTCCTGCATGTTCAGGCCCCGATCACACAAAATCTTTTTCACTCCATCTTTCCACCTCCAATTTGGTCTCCCACTTCTCCTTGTTCCCTCCACCTCCGACACATATATCCTCTTGGTCAATCTTTCCTCACTCATTCTCTCCATGTGCCCAAACCATTTCAAAACACCCTCTTCTGCTGTCTCAACCACGCTCTTTTTATTTCCACACATCTCTCTTACCCTTACGTTACTTACTCGATCAAACCACCTCACACCACACATTGTCCTCAAACATTTCATTTCCAGCACATCCATCTTCCTGCGCACAACTCTATCCATAGCCCACGCCTCGCAGCCATACAACATTGTTGGAAGCACTATTCCTTCAAACATACCCATTTTTGCTTTCCGAGATAATGTTCTCGACTTCCATACATTCTTCAAGGCTCCCAGAATTTTCGCCCACTCCCCCACCCCATGATCCACTTCCGCTTCCATGGTTCCATCCGTTGCCAGATCCACTCCCAGATATCTAAAACATTTTACTTCCTCCAGTTTTTCTCCATTTAAACTTACCTCCCAGTTGACTTAACCCTCAACCCTACTGTACCTAATAACCTTGGTATTATTCATATTTACTCTTAACTTTCTTCTTTCACACACTTTACCAAACTCAGTCACCAGCTTCTGCAGTTTCTCATATGAATCAGCCACCCGCGCTGTATCATCAGCGAACAACAACTGAATCACTTCCCAAGCTCTCTCATCCACAACAGACTTCATACTTGCCCCTCTTTCCAAAACTCTTGCATTCACCTCCCTAACAACCCCATCCATAAACAAATTAAACAACTATGGAGACATCACACACCCCTGCCGCAAACCTACATTCACTGAGAACCAATCACTTTCCTCTCTTCCTACACGTACACATGCCTTACATCCTCGATAAAAACTTTTCACTGCTTCTAACAACTTTACTCCCACACAATATATTCTTAATACCTTCCACAGAGCTTCTCTATCAACTCTCAACTTTCTCACGCGTCTGCGAGGTAGCGCAAGGAAACAGACGAAAGAAATAGCCCAATCAACCCCCATACACAATGTATATACATACACGTCCACACACGCAAATAAACATACCTATACATCTCAATGTACACATATATACACACACACACACAGACACACACATATATACCCAAGCACACAATTCACACTGTCTGCCTTTATTCATTCTCATCGCCACCTCGCCATACATGGAATACCATCCTCCTCCCCCTCATGTGTACGAGGTAGCACTAGGAAAAGACAACAAAGGCCCCATTCGTTGACACTCAGTCTCTAGCTGTCATGCAATAATGCCCGAAACCACAGCTCCCTTTCCACATCCAGGCCCCACACAACTTTCCATGCTTTACCCCAGACGCTTCACATGCCCTGATTCAATCCACTGACAGGACGTCACCCTCAGTATACCACATCGATCCAATTCACTCTCTTCCTTGCCCTCCTTTCACCCTCCTGCATGTTCAGGCCCCGATAACACAAAATCTTTTTCACTGCATCTTTCCACCTCCAATTTGGTCTCCCACTTCTCCTCGTTCCCTCCACCTCCGACACATATATCCTCTTGGTCAATCTTTCCGCACTCATTCTCTCCATGTGCCCAAACCATTTCAAAGCACCCTTTTCTGCTCTCTCAACCGCGCTCTTTTTATTTCCACACATCTCTCTTACCCTTGAGTTACTTACTCGATTAAACCACCTCACACCACACATTGTCCTCAAACATCTCATTTCCAGGACACTCACCCTCCTGCGCACAACTCTATCCATAGCCCACGCCTCGCAACCATACAACATTGTTGGAACCACTATTCCTTCAAACATACCCATTTTTGCTTTCCGAGATAATGTTCTCGACTTCCACACATTCTTCAAGGTTCCCAGAATTTTCGCCCCCTCCCCCACCCTATGATCCACTTCCGCTTCCATGGTTCCATCCGCTGCCAGATCCACTCCCAGATATCTAAAACACTTCACTTCCTCCAGTTTTTCTCCATTGAAACTCACCTCCCAATTGACTTGACCCTCAACCCTACTGTACCTAATAACCTTCCTCTTATTCACATTTACTCTTAACTTTCTTCTTCCACACACTTTACCAAACTCAGTCACAAGCTTCTTCAGTTTCTAACATGAATCAGCCACCAGCGCTGTATCATCAGCGAACAACAACAGACTCACTTCCCAAGCTCTCTCATTCCCAACAGACTTCATACTTGCCCCTCTATCCAAAACTCTTGCATTTACCTCCCTAACAACCCCATCCATAAACAAATTAAACAACCATGGAGACATCACACACCCCTGCCGCAAACCTACATTCACTGAGAACCAATCACTTTCCTCTCTTCCTACACGCACACATGCCTTACATCCTCGATATATATATATATATATATATATATATATATATATATATATATATATATATATATATATATATATATATATATATATATATATATATATATATATATATATATATATATATATATATATATATATATATATATATATATATATATATATATATATATATATATATATATATATATATATATATATATGTATATATATATACATGTATATATATATATATATATATATATATATATATATATATATATATATATATATATATATATATATATATATATATATATATATATATATATATATATATATATATATATATATATATATATAAATATATATATATATACATGTATATATATATACATATATATATATATATATATATATAAATATATATATATATATATATATATATATATATATATATATATATATATATATATATATATATATATATATATATATATATATATATATATATATATATATATATATATATATATATATATATATATATATATATATATATATATATATATATATATATATATATCGAGGATGTACATACCTACACAGCTTTCCATGGTTTACCCCAGACGCTTCACATGCCTTGATTCAATCCACTGACAGGACGTCAACCCCGGTATACCACATCGCTCCAATTCACTCTATTCCTTGCCCTCCTTTCACCCTCCTGCATGTTCAGACCCCGATCACACAAAATCTTTTTCACTCCATCTTTCCACCTCCAATTTGGTCTCCCTCTTCTCCTCGTTCCCTCCACCTCCGACACATATATCCTCTTGCTCAATCTTTCCTCACTCATTCTCTCCATGTGCCCAAACCACTTCAAAACATCCTCTTTTGCTCTCTCAACCACGCTCTTTTTATTTCCACACATCTCTCTTACCCTTACGTTACTCACTCGATCAAACCACCTCACACCACACATTGTCCTCAAACATCTCATTTCCAGCACATCCATCCTCCTGCGCACAACTCAATCCATAGCCCACGCCTCGCAACCATACAACATTGGTGGAACCACTATTCCTTCAAACATATCCATTTTTGCTTTCCGAGATAATGTTCTCGACTTCCACACATTCTTCAAGGCCCCCCAGAATTTTCGCCCCCTCCCCCACCCTATGATCCACTTCCGCTTCCATGGTTCCATCCGCTGCCAGATCCACTCCCAGATATCTAAAACACTTCTCTTCCTCCAGTTTTTCTCCATTCAAACTCACCTCACAATTGACTTGACCCTCAACCCTACTGTACCTAATAACCTTGCTCTTATTCACATTTACTCTTAACTTTCTTCTTCCACACACTTTACCAAACTCAGTCACCAGCTTCTGCAGTTTCTCACATGAATCAGCCACCAGCGCTGTATCATCAGCGAACAACAACTGACTCACTTCCCAAGCTCTCTCATCCCCAACAGACTTCATACTTGCCCCTCTTTCCAAAACTCTTGCATTTACCTCCCTAACAACCCCATCCATAAACAAATTAAACAACCATGGAGACATCACACACCCCTGCCGCAAACCTACATTCACTGAGAACCAATCACTTTCCTCTCTTCCTACACGTACACATGCCTTACATCCTCGATAAAAACTTTTCACTGCTTCTAACAACTTTCCTCCCACACCATATATTCTTAATACCTTCCACAGAGCATCTCTATCAACTCTATCATATGCCTTCTCCAGATCCATAAATGCTACATACAAATCCATTTGCTTTTCTAAGTATTTCTCACATACATTCTTCAAAGCAAACACCTGATCCACACATCCTCTACCACTTCTGAAACCACACTGCTCTTCCCCAATCTGATGCTCTGTACATGCCTTCACCCTCTCAATCAATACCCTCCCATATAATTTACCAGGAATACTCAACAAACTTATACCTCTGTAATTTGAGCACTCACTCTTATCCCCTTTGCCTTTGTACAATGGCACTATGCACGCATTCCGCCAATCCTCAGGCACCTCACCATGAGTCATACATACATTAAATAACCTTACCAACCAGTCAACAATACAGTCACCCCCTTTTTTAATAAATTCCACTGCAATACCATCCAAACCTGCTGCCTTGCCGGCTTTCATCTTCCGCAAAGCTTTCACTACCTCTTCTCTGTTTACCAAATCATTTTCCCTAACCCTCTCACTTTGCACACCACCTCGACCAAAACACCCTATATCTGCCACTCTATCATCAAACACATTCAACAAACCTTCAAAATACTCACTCCATCTCCTTCTCACATCACCACTACTTGTTATCACCTCCCCATTTGCGCCCTTCACTGAAGTTCCCATTTGCTCCCTTGTCTTACGCACTTTATTTACCTCCTTCCAGAACATCTTTTTATTCTCCCTAAAATTTAATGATACTCTCTCACCCCAACTCTCATTTGCCCTTTTTTTCACCTCTTGCACCTTTCTCTTGACCTCCTGTCTCTTTCTTTTATACATCTCCCACTCAATTGCATTTTTTCCCTGCAAAAATCGTCCAAATGCCTCTCTCTTCTCTTTCACTAATACTCTCACTTCTTCATCCCACCACTCACTACCCTTTCTAATCAACCCACCTCCCACTCTTCTCATGCCACAAGCATCTTTTGCGCAATCCATCACTGATTCCCTAAATACATCCCATTCCTCCCCCATATATATATATATATATATATATATATATATATATATATATATATATATATATATATATATATATATATATATATATATATTCTTTCTCCCCTATCCCTGCGTGTCGTAGAAGGCGACTAAAAGGGGAGGGAGCGGGGGGCTGGAAATCCTCCCCTCTCACTTTTTTTTTTAATTTTCCAAAAGAGAAGGGGAACAGAGAAGGGGCCCAGGTGAGGATATTCCCTCAAGGGCCCAGTCCTCTGTTCTCAACGCTACCTCGCTAATGCGGGAAATGGCGAATAGTATGAAAGAAAAAGAAAGATATATATATATATATATATATATATATATATATATATATATATATATATATATATATATATATATATATATATATATATATATATATATATATATATATATATATATATATATATATATTCCTAAGAGTCCACAGGGAAAATGAAACACGAAAAGTTCCCAAGTCACTTTCCTGTAATAATCACATCATCAGTGGAGACACAAGAGAAAAATATAACAGTCAGTTGATATGCATCGAAGAGACGAAGCTAGGAATCCATTTGGTAAACATGTGATTGTCCAAAACATACAACGAGCGTTCATAAACTTATCATTTTACAAATCTTATCAACAATAAAGTTATCTAATTTCTATAACCATAACTAATATTAAGATTAAAATTCTTTGTGTATTTAATAATAGAAGATTCAATGATATTTCTCTTGGTAATAGAGTTAGAGTTAAGAACTGAGATGGCGTTACTCCAGTCAATACAATGATCATAGTTTTTAACATGATTAAACAAGGCATTTGATTCTTGTCCCCTTCTTATACTGTATTTATGTTGCTTAAGTCAAACAGAAAGATCCTTACCAGTCTGACCAACATAAATTTATCACAATTTCCACAAGGAACTTTATAGATGCAACCAAGAGAATTTTCTGGTGAATTCCTGATTAAGATATTCTTTATAGTATTATTGTTGCTAAAGGCAACATTTACATTAAAGGATTTAAGCAACATGGGAAGCAAAGTGAAATGATTATTACAAGGGAAAACTAAAAGATTCTTGGTGTCAATGGGAGGTTTGGTCTCAACTCTATAAAATGATTTTTTTGCTAAGTTATGGGATTTATCAATGAAAAATCTAGGGTACTTTAAGTTAGATCCAATAGAATATATCTTCTCAAACTCATCATCAATAAACTCTGGACTGGAAATACGTAATGCCCTAAGGAACATAGATTGAAATGATGATGATTTAATTCCGTCATGTTGAGATGAGTAATAATGGATATACTAGCGTACATTGGTGGGTTTTCTGTATATGCTAAACTTAAACTTGTTTCCTTGTCTATGGATCATGCAATCTAAAAATGGTGACATACCATATTCTCATTTTCTACAGTAAATTTGATGGAAGGTACTAAATTGTTAAGTAAGGGGAGAAATATCTCTAAATTTTCATTTTTGGCCAAACACAAAGAACATCTTCTACATACCTAAACCAAATTGCATTAGAAGGTAAGATATCCTTTAGTAATTTTGTTTCAAAAAATTCCTTATAAAGATTACTTAGTACAGGTGAAAGAAGGTTACCCATTGCCATACCAAATTTTTGAGCATAATAATCTCCATTGAATTGAAATACACAGTCTTTTATACACAATTCTATCAGTTCCATGAAATTAGACTTTAAAACAGGTAAATGAATATCATCCAAGACATCAAATAGATATTCTAAAAGGTCATCAACTGGAACTTTAGTGAAAAGTGAGGAAACATCAAAGCTAATTAGTTTGAAATCAAAATTAATATTGATATTGTTTAGTTTGTTGACTAAATCTACATTATTCAAGATATTAGAATTTGATACCTTACCCACTAAAGGGCTTAATAAGGAAATTAACCATTTTGACAATTTATATGTGATGCAGCCTACTGAACTCACTATAGGTCTTGCTGGAAAATTCTGTTTATGTTTTTTGATAAGTCCATACATATATGGCAATGAAGGGGACAAAGATGACAGATTTTTGATTAGAGAAATGTTACCTTTCAACAACAACTTCATTTCTTTATTGAAGTGAGAATTGACTGCTTCTAAGGGATTTTTACTAAGTTTAGAATATGTTGTGTTATCATTTAGAAGATCATTCATTTTAGATGAATAGTTACTTTTGTCTAAAATCACAGCAGTGTTAGCCTCATCTGCTTTAGTAATATGTATATCCCTGTCTTTTTTTAAGGTGTTAATAGCTTTTATGAATCTTTTAGGGCAATTAGCTTCCACTGGTTTTGACAAACTGGCATACACTAAACCCTTACAGATATTGATATCATCATTACTTAAATTACTGTATTTTTCTAAATTACTAAAAGACTTTGTGACATCAACACAGCTGGCTTCTCAGTTAGAGCACACAAAACTTAAACCATAGCCTAATGCACACAAGGAATCTTTATCTAGTTGTTTATTAGGCTGGTTTACCACAAAAGATGGGTTTGTGTTCTTGGTCTAGTCGCTGTTTTCAATAAGATGGTCCATCTTACGATTTAGTGACACTTGTAGCGTATTGCGTTCTTTACTTAATTCATCATAGCAATAGTCCAACATCCTGTTCTTCCAGTGTGTCGGCATTACTATTTGAAAGGCACGTTCCTTCTCTCTTGAAATGCGAAAAGCCTCCTCCATTTCAAGTTTCTTTATATTCATTTTTTTTTCTTTAGAATGATATTTTGAAATTGGCCAAATGGTCGACCTGACAGCTGCAACAAACGTTGAGGTAGGACAGATCTTGGCATCACTTGTTCATCAAGGCATTTCCTAAGAAATTCAAATCGTAACTTCAGTTGGTGAGCCTTGATTAGCGATTTGGAAAAAGCAGTAACGTAAGGAGAAAGTCCAGGACAGCTTGTAGAGAAGTAATAGAAGAGCCGTGTGGAATCCATGTTGGAAAGGATCACAATATTGCGCGTGATCAAGGTATTCCTATGAGTCCACGGGGAAAATGAAACATGAAAAGTTCCGAAAAGTTCCCAAGTGGACATGAACAATGTAGATTTAGTCAACAAACTAAACAATATCAACATTTATTTTGATTTAAAACTAGTTAGGTTTGATGTTTCCTCACTTTTCACTAAAGTTCCAGTTGATGACCTTTTAGAATATTTATTTGATGTCTTGGATGATATTCATTCACCTATTTCAAAGTCTAATTTCATGAAACTGATGAAATTGTGTATAAAAGACTGTGTATTTCAATTTAACGGAGATTGTTATGCTCAAAAATTTGGTATGGCAATGGGAAACCCACTTTAACCTGTACTAAGTAATCATTAAATGGAAATTTTTGAAACAAAATTACTAAAGGATATCTTACCTGGTAATGCAATTTGGTTTAGGTATGTAGATGATGTTCTTTTTGTTTGGCCAACAAATGAAAATTTACAGATATTTCTCCCCTTACTTAACAATTTAGTACCTCCCATCAAATTTACCGTAGAAAATGAAAATAATGGTATGTTACCATTTTTAGATTGCATGAGCCATAGACAAGGAAACAAGTTTAAGGTTAGCATATACTGAAAACCCACCAATGTATGCTCGTATATCCATTATTACTCGTCTCAACATGACGGACTTAAATTATCGTCATTTCAATCTGTTTTCCTTAGGGCATTACGTATTTGTAGTCCAGAGTTTATTGATGATGAGTTTGAGAAGATATATTCTATTGGATCTAAATTAAAGTACCCTAGATCTTTCATTGATAGATCCCTTAAGTCAGCAAAGAAATCATTTTATAGAGTTCAGCCCAAACCTCCCATTGACACCAAGAATCTTTTAGCATTCCCTTTTAATAATCATTTCACTTTGCTTCCTATTTTGTTTAAATCCTTTAATGTAAATGTTGCCTTTAGCAACAATAATACTATAAAGAATATCTTAATCAGGAATTCACAAGAAAATTCTCTTGGTTGTATCTATAAAGTTCTTTGTGGAAACTGTGATAAATTTTATGTTGGTCAGACTGGTAAGGAGCTTTCTGTTAGACTTAAGCAACATGAAAATAGTATAAGAAGGGGACAAGAATCAAATGCCTTGTTTAATCATGTTAGAAGCTTTGATCATTGTATTGATTGGAGTAACGCCATCTCAGTTCTTAACTCTAACTCTATTACCAAGAGAAATATCATTGAATCTTCTATTATTAAATAGACAAAAGAATTATAATCTTAATATTATTGATGGTCTATACAAATTAGATACCTTTATTGTTGATAAGATTTGTAAAATGATAAGTTTATGAACGCTCGTTGTATGTTTTGGACAATCACTTGATTACCAAATGGCGTCCTAGCTTCGTCTCTTCGATGTATATCACCTGACTGTTATATTTCTATCTTGTGTCTCCCCTGATGTGATTATTACACGAAAGTGCACATGGGAACTTTTTGTGTTTCATTTTCCCCGTGGACTCATAGTAATATCTGGATCACGGGCAAATTTGTGATCCTTACCAATATATATATATATATATATATATATATATATATATATATATATATATATATATATATATATATATATATATATATATATATATATATATATATATATATTTTTTTTTTTTTTCTTTTATACCTCGTCGCTGTCTCCCGCGTTTGCGAGGTAGCGCAAGGAAACAGACGAAAGAAATGGCCCAACCCCCCCCATACACATGTACATACACACGTCCACACACGCAAATATACATACCTACACAGCTTTCCATGGTTTACCCCGGAAGCTTCACATGCCTTGATTCAATCCACTGACAGCACGTCAACCCCTGTATACCACATCGCTCCAATTCACTCTATTCCTTGCCCTCCTTTCACCCTCCTGCATGTTCAGGCCCCGATCACACAAAATCCTTTTCACTCCATCTTTCCACCTCCAATTTGGTCTCCCTCTTCTCCTCGTTCCCTCCACCTCCGACACATATATCCTCTTGGTCAATCTTTCCTCACTCATTCTCTCCATGTGCCCAAACCATTTCAAAACACCCTCTTCTGCTCTCTCAACCACGCTCTTTTTATTTCCACACATCTCTCTTACCCTTACGTTACTTACTCGATCAAACCACCTCACACCACACATTGTCCTCAAACATCTCATTTCCAGCACATCCATCCTCCTGCGCACAACTCTATCCATAGCCCACGCCTCGCAACCATACAACATTGTTGGAACCACTATTCCTTCAAACATACCCATTTTTGCTTTCCGGGATAATGTTCTCGACTTCCACACATTTTTCAAGGCTCCCAAAATTTTCGCCCCCTCCCCCACCCTATGATCCACTTCCGCTTCCATGGTTCCATCCGCTGACAGATCCACTCCCAGATATCTAAAACACTTCACTTCCTCCAGTTTTTCTCCATTCAAACTCACCTCCCAATTGACTTGACCCTCAACCCTACTGTACCTAATAACCTTGCTCTTATTCACATTTACTCTTAACTTTCTTCTTCCACACACTTTACCAAACTCCGTCACCAGCTTCTGCAGTTTCTCACATGAATCAGCCACCAGCGCTGTATCATCAGCGAACAACAACTGACTCACTTCCCAAGCTCTCTCATCCCCAACAGACTTCATACTTGCCCCTCTTTCCAAGACTCTTGCATTTACCTCCCTAACAACCCCATCCATAAACAAATTAAACAACCATGGAGACATCACACACCCCTGCCGCAAACCTACATTCACTGAGAACCAATCACTTTCCTCTCTTCCTACACGTACACATGCCTTACATCCTCGATAAAAACTTTTCACTGCTTCTAACAACTTGCCTCCCACACCATATATTCTTAATACCTTCCACAGAGCATCTCTATCAACTCTATCTTATGCCTTCTCCAGATCCATAAATGCTACATACAAATCCATTTGCTTTTCTAAGTATTTCTCACATACATTCTTCAAAGCAAACACCTGATCCACACATCCTCTACCACTTCTGAAACCACACTGCTCTTCCCCAATCTGATGCTCTGTACATGCCTTCACCCTCTCAATCAATACCCTCCCATATAATTTACCAGGAATACTCAACAAACTTATACCTCTGTAATTTGAGCACTCACTCTTATCCCCTTTGCCTTTGTACAATGGCACTATGCACGCATTCCGCCAATCCGCAGGCACCTCACCATGAGTCATACATACATTAAATAACCTTACCAACCAGTCAACAATACAGTCACCCCCTTTTTTAATAAATTCCACTGCAATACCATCCAAACCTGCTGCCTTGCCGGCTTTCATCTTCCGCAAAGCTTTTACTACCTCTTCTCTGTTTACCAAATCATTTTCCCTAACCCTCTCACTTTGCACACCACCTCGACCCAAACACCCTATATCTGCCACTCTGTCATCAGACACATTCAACAAACCTTCAAAATACTCATTCCATCTCCTTCTCACATCACCACTACTTGTTATCACCTCCCCATTTACGCCCCTCACTGAAGTTCCCATTTGCTCCCTTGTCTTACGCACCCTATTTACCTCCTTCCAGAGCATCTTTATATTCTCCCTAAAATTTACTGATAGTCTCTCACCCCAACTCTCATTTGCCCTTTTTTTCACCTCTTGCACCTTTCACTTGACCTCTTGTCTCTTTCTTTTATACTTCTCCCACTCAATTGCATTTTTTCCCTGCAAAAATCGTCCAAATGTCTCTCTCTTCTCTTTCACTAATACTCTTACTTCTTCATCCCACCACTCACTACCCTTTCTAAACAGCCCACCTCCCACTCTTCTCATGCCACAAGCATCTTTTGCGCAATCCATCACTGATTCTAAATACATCCCATTCCTCCCCCCCTCCCCTTACTTCCATTGTTCTCACCTTTTTCCATTCTGTACACAGTCTCTCCTGATACTTCCTCACACAGGTCTCCTTCCCAAGCTCACTTACTCTCACCACCTTCTTCACCCCAACATTCACTCTTCTTTTCTGAAAACCCATACTAATCTTCACCTTAGCCTCCACAAGATAATGATCAGACATCCCTCCAGTTGCATCTCTCAGCACATTGACATCCAAAAGTCTCTCTTTCGCACGCCTGTCAATTAACACTTAATCCAATAACGCTCTCTGGCCATCTCTCCTACTTACATATGTATACTTATGTATATCTCGCTTTTTAAACCAGGTATTCCCAATCATCAGTCCTTTTTCAGCACATAATTCTACAAGCTCTTCACCATTTCCATTTACAACACTGAACACCCCATGCATACCAATTATTCCCTCAACTGCCACATTACTCACCTTTGCATTCAAATCACCCATCACTATAACCCGGTCTCGTGCATCAAAACCGCTACCACACTCATTTAGCTGCTCCCAAAACACTTGCCTCTCATGATCTTTCTTCTCATGCCCAGGTGCATATGCACCATCAACTTTCAATTTTACCCATATTAATCGAGAATTTACTTTCTTACATTCTATCACATACTCCCACAACTCCTGTTTCAGGAGTATTGCTACTCCTTCCCTTGCTCTTGTCCTCTCACTAACCCCTGACTTCACTCCCCAGACATTTCCAAACCACTCTTCCCCTTTACCCTTGAGCTTCGTTTCACTCAGAGCCAAAACATCCAGGTTCCTTTCCTCAAACATACTACCTATCTCTCCTTTTTTCACATCTTGGTTACATCCACACACATTTAGGCACCCCACTCTGAGCCTTCGAGGAGGATGAGCACTCCCCGCGTGACTCCCTCTTCTGTTTCCCATTTTAGAAAGTTAATACAAGGAGGGGAGGATTTCCGGCCTCCCGCTCCCGTCCCCTCTAGTCCCCTATATATATATATATATATATATATATATATATATATATATATATATATATATATATATATATATATATATATATATATATATATATATATATATATATATATATATATATATATATATACATATATATATATATATATATATATATATATATATATATATATATATATATATATATTTTTTTTTTTTTTTTTTTTCATACGATTCGCCATTTCCCGCGTTTGCGAGGTAGCGTTAAGAACAGAGGACTGGGCCTTAGACGGAAAATCCTCACCTGGCCCCCTTCTCTGTTCCCTCTTTTGGAAAATTAAAAAAAAAAAAAAACGAGAGGGGAGGATTTCCAGCCACCCGCTCCCTTCCCATTTAGTCGCCTTCTACGACACGCAGGGAATACGTGGGAAGTATTCTTTCTCCCCTATCCCCAGGGATAATATATATATATATATATATATATATATATATATATATATATATATATACTTTTTTTTATCTATTCGCCATTTCCCGCGTTAGCGAAGTAGCGTTAAGAACAGAGGACTGGGCCTTTGAGGGAATATCCTCAACTGGCCCCTTCTCTGTTCCTTCTTTTGGAAAATTAAAAAAAAATAATGAGAAGGGAGGATTTCCAGCCCCCCGCTCCCTCTCCTTTTAGTCGCCTTCTACGACACGAAGGGGATACGTGGGAAGTATTCTTTCTCCCCGATCCCTAGGGATAATATGAATATACATATATATATATATATATATATATATATATATATATATATATATATATATATATATATATATATATATATATATATATATATGAATGCTGTACCTAATAACCTTGCTCTTATTCACATTTACTCAACTTTCTTCTTTCACACACTTTACCAAACTCAGCCACCAGCTTCTGCAGTTTCTTACATGAATCAGCCACCAGCGCTGTATCATCAGTGAACAACAACTGACTCACTTCCCAAGCTCTCTCATCCACAACAGACTGCATACTTGCACTTCTTTCCAAAACTCTTACATTCACCTCCCTAACAACCCCATCCATAAACAAATTAAACAACCATGGAGACATCACACACCCCTGCAGCAAAACCTACATTCACTGGGAACCAATCACTTTCCTCTCTTCCTACATGTACACATGCCTTACATACTCGATAAAAACTTTCACCGCTTCTAACAACTTGCCTTCCGCACCATATATTCTTAAAACCTTACACAGAGTATCTCTATCAACTCTATCATATGCCTTCTCCAGATTCATAAATGTTACATACAAATCCATTTGTTTTTCTAAGTATTTCTCACATACATTCTTCAAAGCAAACACCTGATCCACACATCCTCTACCACTTCTGAAACGACACTGCTCCTCCCCAATCGGATGCTCTGTACATGTCTTCACCCTCTCAATCAATACCCTCCCATATAATTTACCAGGAATGCTCAACAAACTTATACCTCTGTAATTTGAGCACTCACTCTTATGCCCTTTGCCTTTGTACAATGGCACAATGCAATTATTCCGCCAATCCTCAGGCAACTCACCATGAGTCATACATACAATTGATAACCTTACCAACCAGTCAACAATACAGTCACCCACTTTTTTAATAAATTCGACTACAATACCATCCAAACCTGCTGCATTGCCGGCTTTCATCATCCGTAAAGCTTTTACTACCTCTTCTCTATTTACCAATTCATTTTCCCTAACCCTCTCACTTTGCACACCACCTCGACCAAAACACCCTATATCTGCCAATCTATCATCAAACACATTCAACAGACCTCAAAACACTCACTCCTTCTCCTCACATCACCACTACTTGTTATCACCTCCCCATTAGCCCCCTTCACTGAAGTTCCCATTTGCTCCCTTGTCTTAGCACTTTATTTACCTCCTTCCAAAACATCTTTTTATTCTTCCTAAAATCTAATGTTACTCTCTCACCCCAACTCTCATTTGCCCTCTTTCTCACCTCTTGCATCTTTCTCTTGAACTCCTGCCTCTTTTTATTATACCTCTCCCACTCATTTGCATTTTTTCCCTGCAAAAATCATCAAAATGCCTCTCTCTTCTCTTTCACTAATAATCTTACTTCTTCATCCCACCACTCACTACCCTTTCTAATCAACCCACCTTCCACGCTTCTCATGCCACAAGCATCTTTTGCGCTTCCCTAAATACATCCCATTCCTCCCCAACTCCCCTTATCTCCTTTGTTCTCACCATTTTCCATTCTGTACTCAGTCTCTCCCTGTACATCCTCACACAAGTCTCCTTCTCAAGCTCACTTACTCTCACCACTCTCTTCACCCCATCATTCTCGTTTCTTTTCTGAAAACCCATACAAATCTTCACCTTAGCCTTAACAAGATAATGATCAGACATCCCTCCAGTTGCACCTCTCAGCACATTAACATCCAAAAGTCTCTCTTTCGCGCGC
Organism: Panulirus ornatus; assembly: GCF_036320965.1. Taxonomy (NCBI): domain Eukaryota; kingdom Metazoa; phylum Arthropoda; class Malacostraca; order Decapoda; family Palinuridae; genus Panulirus; species Panulirus ornatus. Next base: position 31,114,619 of record NC_092236.1, read on the forward strand.
CTGTCATTTAACACGTAATCCAATAACGCCCTCTGGCCATCTATCCTACTTACATACGTATACTTATGTATATCTCTCTTTTTAAACTTGGAAATCCCAATCACCAGTTCTTTTTCAGCACATAAATCTACAAGCTCTTCACAATTTCCATTTACAACACTGAACTCTCCATGTATGCCAATTATTCCCTCAACTGCCACATTACTCAGCTTTGCATTCAAATCACCCATCACTATAACCCGGTCTCGTGCATCGAAATCACTAACAAACTCATTCACCTGCTCCCAAAACACTTGCCTCCCATGATCTTTCTTCTCATGCCCAGGTGCATATGCACCAATAATCACCCATCTCTCTCCATCAACTTTCAGTTTTACCCATATCAATCTAGAATTTACTTTCCTACACTCTTTCACATACTCCCACAACTCCTGATTCAGGAGTAGTGCTACTCCTTCACTTGCTCTTGTCCTCTCACTAACCCCTGACTTTACTCCCAAGACATTCCCAAACCACTCTTCCCCTTTACCCTTTACTATTCATTTATTTTATCTAATTTGCTTTGTCGCTGTCTCCCGCGTTTCCGAGGTAGCGCAAGGAAACAGACGAAAGAAATGGCCCAACCCATATCAATCTAGAATTTACTTTTCTACACAATGTATACACATACGCGTCCACACACGCAAATATACATACCTATACATCTCAATGTACACATATATATACACACACAGATACATACATATATACCCATGCACACCATCCACATTGTCTGCCTTTATTCATTCCCATCGAGACCTCGCCACACATGGAATACCATCCCCCTCCCCCCCTCATATGTGCGAGGTAGCGCTAGGGAAAGACAACAAAGGTCCCATTCGTTCACACTCAGTCTCTAGCTGTCATGCAATAATGCCCGAAACCACAGCTCCCTTTCCACATCCAAGCCCCACACACCTTTCCATGGTTTACCCCAGACGCTTCACATACTGTGATTCAATCCATTGACAGCACTTCAACTCCGGTATACCGCATCGATCCAATTCACTCTATTCCATGCCCGCCTTTCACTCTCCTGCATGTTCAGGCCCCGATCACAAAAAATCTTTTTCACTCAATCTTTCCAACTCCAATTTGGTCACCCACTTCTCGTTCCCTCCAACTTCGACACATATATCCTCTTGGTCAATCTTTCCTCACTCATTCTCTCCATGTGCCCAAACCATTTAAAAACAGCCTCTTTTGCTCTCTCAACCACGCTCTTTTTATTTCCACACATCTCTCTTAACTTTACCTTACTTACTCGATCAAACCACCTCACAGCATACATTGTCCTCAAACATCTCATTTCCAGCACATCCACCCTCCTGCGCCCAACTCCATCCATAGCCAACGCCTCGCAACCATACAACATTGTTGGAACCACTATTCCTTTAAACATACCCATTTTTGCTTTCCGAGATAGTGTTTTCGACTTCCACACATTCTTCAAAGCTCCCAGGATTTTCGTCCCTCCCCCACCCTATAATTTACTCCGCTTCCATGGTTCCATCCGCTGCCAGATCCACTCCCAGATATCTAAAACACTTTACTTCCTCCAGTTTTTCTCCATTCACACTTACCTCCCAATTGACTTGACCCTTAACCCTACTGTACCTAATAACCTTGTTCTTATTCACATTTACTCTTAACTTTCTTCTTTCACACACTTTACCAAACTCAGTCACCAGCTTCTGCAGTTTCTCACATGAATCAGCCACCAGCATTGTATCATAAGCGAACAACAACTGACTCACTTAACAACCTCTCTCATCCACAACAGATTTCATACTTGCCCCTCTTTCAAAAACTCTTGCATTCACCTCCCTAACAACACCATCCATAAACAAATTAAACAACCATGGAGACATCACACACCCCTGCCGCAAACCTATATTCACTGAGAACCAATCACTTTCCTCTCTTCCTACACGTACACATGCCTTACATCCTCGATAAAAGCTTTTCACTGCTTCTAACAACTTGCCTCCCACACCATATATTCTTAATACCTTCCACAGAGCATCTCTATCAACTCTATCATATGCCTTCACCAGATCCATCAATGCTGCATACAAATCCATTTGCTTTTCTAAATATTTCTCACATACATTCTTCAAAGCAAACACCTGATCCACACATCCTCAACCACTTCTGAAACCACACTGCTCTTCCCTAGTTTGATGCTCTGTACATGCCTTCACCCTCTGAATCAACACCATCCCATATAATTTACCGGGAATACTCAATAAACTTATACCTCTGTAATTTGAGCATATATATATATATATATATATATATATATATATATATATATATATATATATATATATATATATATATATATATATATATATATATATATATTTTTGTCGCTGTCTCCCGCGTTTGCGAGGTAGAGCAAGGAAACAGACGAAACAAATGGCCCAACCCACCCCTATACACATGTATATACATACGTCCACACACGCAAATATACATACCTACACAGCTTTCCATGGTTTACCCCAGACGCTTCACAGGCCCTGATTCAATCCACTGCCAGCACGTCAACCCCGGTATACCACATCGCTCCAATTCACACTATTCCTTGCACGCCTTTCACCCTCCTGCATGTTCAGGCCCCGATCACACAAAATCTTTTTCACTCCATCTTTCCACCTCCAATTTGGTCTCCCTCTTCTCCTTGTTCCCTCCACCTCCGACACATATCCTCTTGGTCAATCTTTCCTCACTCATCCTCTCCATGTGCCCAAACCACTTCAAAACACCCTCTTCTGCTCTCTCAACCACGCTCTTTTTATTTCCACACATCTCTCTTACCCTTACGTTACTCACTCGATCAAACCACCTCACACAACACATTGTCCTCAAACATCTCATTTCTAGCACATCCATCCTCCTGCGCACAACTCTATCCATAGCCCACGCCTCGCAACCATACAACATTGTTGGAACCACTATTCCTTCAAACATACCCATTTTTGCTTTCCGAGATAATGTTCTCGACTTCCACACATTCTTCAAGGCCCCCAGGATTTTCGCCCCCTCCCCCACCCTATGATCCACTTCCGCTTCCATGGTTCCATCCGCTGCCAGATCCACTCCCAGATATCTAAAACACTTCACTTCCTCCAGTTCTTCTCCATTCAAACTCACCTCCCAATTGACTTGACCCTCAACCCTACTGTACATAATAACCTTGCTCTTATTCACATTTACTCTTAACTTTCTTCTTCCACACACTTTACCAAACTCAGTCACCAGCTTCTGCAGTTTCTCACATGAATCAGCCACCAGCGCTGTATTACTAGCGAACAACAACTGACTCACTTCCCAAGCTCTCTCATCCCCAACAGACTTCATACTTGCCCCTCTTTCCAAAACTCTTGCATTTACCTCCCTAACAACCCTATCCATAAACAAATTAAACAACCATGGAGACATCACACACCCCTGCCGCAAACATACATTCACTGAGAACCAATCACTTTCCTCTCTTCCTACACTTACACATGCCTTACATCCTCGATAAAAACTTTTCACTGCTTCTAACAACTTTCCTCCCACACCATATATTCTTAATACCTTCCACAGAGCATCTCTATCAACTCTATCATATGCCTTCTCCAGATCCATAAATGCTATATACAAATCCATTTGCTTTTTTAAGTATTTCTCACATACATTCTTCAAAGGAAACACCTGATCCACACATCCTCTACCACTTCTGAAACCACACTGCTCTTCCCCAATCTGATGCTCTGTACATGACTTCACCCTCTCAATCAATACCCCCCCATATAATTTACCAGGAATACTCAACAAACTTATACCTCTGCAATTTGAGCACTCACTCTTATCCCCTTTGCCTTTGTACAATGGCACTATGCACGCATTCCGCCAATCCTCAGGCACCTCACCATGAGTCATACATACATATATATATATACTAATGGGGAGGTGATAACAAGTAGTAGTGATGTGAGAAGGAGATGGAGGGAGTATTTTGAAGGTTTGTTGAATGTGTTTGATGATAGAGTGGCAGATATAGGGTGTTTTTGTCGAGGTGGTGTGCAAAGTGAGAGGGTTAGGGAAAATGATTTGGTAAACAGAGAAGAGGTAGTGAAAGCTTTGCGGAAGATGAAAGCCGGCAAGGCAGCAGGTTTGGATGGTATTGCAGTGGAATTTATTAACAAAGGGGGTGACTGTATTCTTGACTAGTTGGTAAGGTTATTTAATGTATGTATGACTCATGGTGAGGTGCCTGAGGATTGGCGGAATGCGTGCATAGTGCCATTGTACAGAGGCAAAGGGGATAAGAGTGAGTGCTCAAATTACAGAGGTATAAGTTTGTTGAATATTCCTGGTAAATTTTATGGGAGGGTATTGATTGAGAGGGTGAAGGCAAGTACAGAGCATCAGATTGGGGAAGAGCAATGTGGTTTCAGAAGTGGTAGAGGATGTGTGGATCAGGTGTTTGCTTTGAAGAATGTATATGAGAAATACTTAGAAAAGCAAATGGATTTGTATGTAGCATTTATGGATCTGGAGAAGGCATATGATAGAGTTGATAGAGATGCTCTGTGGAAGGTATTAAGAATATATGGTGTGGGAGGCAAGTTGTTAAAGTAGTGAAAAGTTTTTTTCAAGGATGTAAGGATTGTGTACGTGTAGGAAGAGAGGAAAGTGATTGGTTCTCAGTGAATGTAGGTTTGCGGCAGGGGTGTGTGATGTCTCCATGGTTGTTTAATTTGTTTATGGATGGGGTTGTTAGGGAGGTGAATGAAAGAGTTTTGGAAAGAGGGGCAAGTATGAAGTCTGTTGGGGATGAGAGAGCTTGGGAAGTGAGTCAGTTGTTGTTCGCTGATGATACAGCGCTGGTGGCTGATTCATGTGAGAAACTGCAGAAGCTGGTGACGGAGTTTGGTAAAGTGTGTGAAAGAAGAAAGTTAAGTGTAAATGTGAATAAGAGCAAGGTTATTAGGTACAGTAGGGTTGAGGGTCAAGTCAATTGGGAGGTGAGTTTGAATGGAGAAAAACTGGAGGAAGTGAAGTGTTTTAGATATCTGGGAGTGGATCTGGCAGCGGATGGAACCATGGAAGCGGAAGTGGATCATAGGGTGTGGGAGGGGGCGAAAATTCTGGGAGCCTTGAAGAATGTGTGGAAGTCGAGAACATTATCTCGGAAAGCAAAAATGGGTATGTTTGAAGGAATAGTGGTTCCAACAATGTTGTATGGTTGCGAGGCGTGGGCTATGGATAGAGTTGTGCGCAGGAGGATGGATGTGCTGGAAATGAGATGTTTGAGGACAATATGTGGTGTGAGGTGGTTTGATCGAGTAAGTAACGTAAGGGTAAGAGAGATGTGTGGAAATAAAAAGAGCGTGGTTGAGAGAGCAGAAGAGGGTGTTTTGAAAGTGGTTTGGGCACATGGAGAGATGAGTGAGGAAAGATTGACCAAGAGGATATATGTGTCGGAGGTGGAGGGAACGAGGAGAAGAGGGAGACCAAATTGGAGGTGGAAAGATGGAGTGAAGAAGATTTTGTGTGATCGGGGCCTGAACATGCAGGAGGGTGAAAGGAGGGCAAGGAATAGAGTGAATTGGAGCGATGTGGTATACCGGGGTTGACGTGCTGTCAGTGGATTGAATCAGGGCATGTGAAGCGCCTGGGGTAAACCATGGAAAGCTGTGTAGGTATGTATATTTGCGTGTGTGGACGTATGTATATACATGTGTATGGGGGTGGGTTGGGCCATTTCTTTCGTCTGTTTCCTTGCGCTACCTCTCAAACGCGGGAGACAGCGACAAAGGAAAAAAAAAAAAGATATATATATATATATATATATATATATATATATATATATATATATATATATATATATATATATATATATATATATACATATATATATATATATTCGTATATATCTCTGGTAATAGGAAGAAAGAATACTTCCCACGCATTCAGCACGTGTCGTAGAAGGCAACTAAAGGGGACCGCAGCGGGGGGCCAGAAACTCTCTCCTCTTTGTATTTAAACTTTCTGAAAGGGGAAACATAAGGGGTCACGCGGGGAGTGCTCATCATCCTCGAAGGCTCACATTGGGATATCTAAATGTGTGTGGATATAACCAAGATGAGAAGAAAGGAGAGATTGGTAGTTTGTTTGAGGAAAGGAACCTGGATGTTTTGGCTTTGAGTGAAACGAAGCTCAAGGGTAAAGGGGAAGAGTGGTTTGGGAATGTCTTGTGAGTAAAGTCAGTTGTTAGTGAGAGGACAAAAGCAAGGGAAGGCGTAGCACTACTCCTGAAACAGGAGCTCTGGGAGTATGTGACAGAGTGTATGAAAGTATATTGCTAGATTGATATGGGTAAAACCGAAAGTTGATGGAGAGAGATGGTTGATTATTAATGCATATGCACCTGGGCATGAGAAGAAAGATCATGAGAGGCAAGTGTTTTGGGAGCAGCTGAGTGAATGTGTTAGTGGTTTTGATGCACAAGACCGGGTTATAGTGATGGGTGATTTGAATGCAAAGGTGAGTAATGTGGTAGTTGAGGGAATGATTAGTATGCTTGGGGTGTTCAGTGTTGTAATTAGAAATGGTGAAAAGCTTGTAGATTAATGTGCTGAAAAAGGAGTGCTGATTGGGAATACCTGGTTTAAAAAGCGAGGTATACATAAGTATACCTATGTAAGTAGGAGAGATGGCCAGAGAGCTTTATTGCATTACGTGTTAATTGATTGGCGCGCGAAAGAGAGACTTTTGGATGTTAATGTGCTGAGAGGTGCAACTGGAGGGATGTCTGATCATTATCTTGCGGAGGCGAAAGTGAAGATTTGTAGGGGTTTTCAGAAAAGAAGAATGTTGGGGTGAAGAGAGTGGTGAGAGTAAGTGAGCTTGGGAAGTAGATTTGTTTAAGAAAGTACCAGGAGAAACTGAGTACAGAATGTAAAAGGTGAAAACAAAGGAGGTAACTGAAGTGTGGGAGGAATGGGATGTATTTAGGAAAGCAGTGATGGCTTGCGCAAAAGATGCTTGTGCTATTAGAAGCGTGGGAGGTGGGTTAATTAGAAAGGGTTGTGAGTGGTGGGATGAAGAAGTAAGATTGTTACTGGAAGAGAAGAGATGCATTTGGACGATTTTTTGCTGGGAAATAATGCAAATGAGTTGAAATGTATAAAAGAAAGAGGCAGGAGGTCAAGAGAAAGGTGCAAGAGGTGAAAAAGAGGGCAAATAAGAGTTGGGGTGAGAGAGTACCATCAGGTTTTAGGGAGAATAAAAAGATGTTTTGGAAGGAGGTAAATAAAGTGCGTAAGACAAGGGAGCAAATGGAAACTTCAGTGAAGGGGGCTAATGGGGAGGTGATAACAAGTAGTGGTGATGTGAGAAGGAGATGGAGTGAGTATTTTGAAGGTTTGTTGAATGTGTTTGATGATAGAGTGGCAGATATAGGGTGTTTTGGTCGAGGTGGTGTGTAAAGTGAGAGGGTTAGGGAAAATGATTTGATAAACAGAGAAGAAATAGTAAAGGCTTTGCGGAAGATGAAAGCCGGCAAGGCAGCGGGTTTGAATGGTATTGCAGTGGAATTTATTAAAAAAGGGGGTGAGTGTATTGTTGACTGGTTTGTAAGATTATTTAATGTATGTATGATTCATGGTGAGGTGCCTGAGGATTGGCGGAATGCGTGCATAGTGCCATTGTACAAAGGCAAAGGGGATAAGAGTGAGTGCTCAAATTACAGAGGTATGCGTTTGTTGAGTATTCCTGGTAAATCACATGGGAGGGTATTGATTGAGAGGGTGAAGGCATGTACAGAGCATCAAATTGGGGAAGAGTAGTGTGGTTTCAGAGGTGGTAGAGGATGTGTGGATCAGGTGTTTGCTTTGAAGAATGTATGTGAGAAATAATTAGAAAATGAAATGGATTTGTATGTACCATTTATGGACCTGGAGAAGACATATGATAGAGTTGATAGAGATGCTCTGTTGAAGGTGTAAAGAATTTATGGTGTTGTAGGCAAGTTGTTAGAAGTAGTGAAAAGTATTTTTCGAGTATGTAAGGCATGTGTACGTGTAGGGAGAAAGGAAAGTGATTTTTTCTCGGTGAATGTAGATTTGCGGCAGGGGTGTGTGATGTCTCCATGGTTGTTTAATTTGTTTATGATGGGGTTGTTAGGTAGGTGAACGCTAGAATTTTGGAAAGAGGTGCAAGTATGCTGTCTGTTTTGGATGAGAGAACTTGGGAAGTGAGTCAGTTGTTGTTCGCTGATGATACAGCGCTGGTGGCTGATTCATGTGAGAAACTGCAGAAGCTGGTGACTGAGTTTGGTAAAGTGTGTGAAAGAAGAAAGTTAAGAGTAAATGTGAATAAGAACAAGGTTATTAGGCACAGTAGTGTTGAGGGTCAAGTCAATTGGGAGGTAAGTTTGAATGGAGAAAAACTTGAGGAAGTAAAGTGTTTTAGATACCTGGGAGTGGATCTGGCAGCGGATGGAACCATGGAAGCGGAAGTGAATCATAGGGTGGGGTTGGGGCGAAAATTCTGGGAGCCTTGAAGAATGTTTGGAAGTCGAGAACATTATCTCGGAAAGCAAAAATGGGTATGTTTGAAGGAATAGTGGTTCCAACAATGTTGTATGGTTGCGAGGCGTAGGTTATGGATTGAGTTGTTCGCAGGAGGGTGAATGTACTGAAAATGAGATGTTTGAGGACAATATGTGGTGTGAGGTGGTTTGACCGAGTAAGTAATGTAAGGGTAAGAGAGATATTTGGAAATAAAAAGAATGTGGTTGAGAGAACAGAAGAGGGTGTTTTCAAATGGTTTTGTCGCATGGAGAGAATGATTGAGGGCAGAGAGAATATATATGTCAGAGATGGAGGGAATGAGGAGAAGTGTGAGACCAAATTGGAGGTGGAAAGATGTTGTTAAAAAGATTTTGAGGGATCGGCGCCTGAACGTGTAGGAGGGTGAAAGGTGTGCAAGGAATAGAGTGAATTGGAACGATGTGGTATACCGGGGTCGACCTGCTGTCAATGAATTGAACCATGGCATGTGAAGCGTCTGGGGTAAACCTTGGAGAGTTCTGTGTGGCCTGGATGTGGAAAAGGAGCTGTGGTTTCGGTGCATTATTGCATGACAGCTAGAGACTGAGTGTGAACGAATGTGGCCATTGTTTTCTTTTCCTAGCGCTACCTCGCACACATGAGGGGGGAGGGGGTTGTTATTCCATGTGTGGCGAGTTGGCGATGGGAATAAATAAAGGCAGACAGTATGAATTATCTACATGTGTATATATGTATATGTCTGTGTGTGTTTCTATATATATATATGTGTACATTGGCGTGTATAGGTATGTATATTTGCGTGTGTGGGCGTGCATGTATATACATGTGTATTTGGGGGGGTTTGGCCATTCTTTCGTCTGTTTCCTTGCGCTACCTCGCTAACGCAGGAGACAGCGACAAAGCAAAATGAATAAAATGAATAAGTAAATAAATAAATTTATATATTTTCATCTATTATACTTTGTCGCTTTCTCCCGCGTTAGCAAGGTAACGCAAGGAAACAGTCCAAAAAATGGATCAACCCACGCACATACACATGAATATATATACAACTCCACAGATGCACATATACATACCTATACATCCCAATTATACATTCCTATCGACACACAGATATATACACATATACACATGTACATATTTCGTACTGTGCGCCCTTATTCATTGCCGTCGCCAACCCTTTCATAAATGAAATGACAACCCCCTCCCACCGCATGTGTGCGAGGTAGAGTAAAGAAAACACAACAAAGGTCACATTCGTTCACACTCAGTCTCTAGCTGTCATGTATTATGCACCGAAACCACATCTCCCTTTCCACATCCCCACAAAACTTTCCATGGTTTACCCCTGACGCTTCACATGTCCTGGTTCAATCCATTGATAGCGCGTCGACCCCGGTATACCACATCGTTCCAATTCACTCTACTCCTTGCAGGCTTTTCATCCTCCTACATGTTCAGGCCCCGATCGCTCAAAATCTTTTTCACTCCATCCTTCCACCTCCAATTTGGTCTCCCACTTCTCCTCGTTCCCTTCACCTCAGACACATATATCCTCTTGTTCAATCTTTCCTTACTCATTCTCTCCATGTGACCAAACTCTTTCAACACACCCTCTTCTGTGCTCTCAACCACAATCTTGTTATTGCCACCCATCTTTCTTACCCTATCATTACTAACTTTCTCAATCAAACCAAATTCCGCCACATATTGTTCTCTAACATCTCATTTCTAACACATACACCCTTCGCACAACCCTAATTATAGCCAACGCCTCGCCATGTCACATTGGTGGAACCACTATTCCTTCAAAAATCCCACTTTTGCTTTCCGAGATGTGGCCTTCCACACATTCTTCAACTGTGACTCACTTTCGCTTCCATGGTACAATTCGCTGCCAAATTCTCTCCCACATATCTAAAACACTTCACTTCCTTTAGTTTTTCTCCATTCAAACTTACCTCCCAATTGACTTGTCCCGCAACCATATTGTACCTATTAACCTTGCTCTTATTCATATTTATCCTTAGTTTTCTTCCACACACTCTTACAAAGTCAGTCACCAGCATTTGCAGTTTCTCACCCGAATCAGCCTCCAGCGCTGTATCATAAGCGAACAACAACTGTCTCACTTCCCAAGCCATCTCATACGCAACAGACTGCATACTTGCTTCCTCTCTCAAAAAGTCTTTGCATTCACATCCCTCACAACCCCATCCATAACCAATTAAACAACCAGGGAGACATCACGCACCCCTGCTGCAAACCGACAATCACTGAGACCCAAACACTTTCTTCTCTTCCTACTCTTTCACATGCCTTACATCCTAGAGAAACCTTTTCACTGTTTTTAGCAACTTCCCTATCACACCATATACTCTTAATACCGTCCACTGAGTATCTCTCTGAACTGTATCATATGCTTTATCCAAATCCATAAATGCTACATACAAATCCATTTGTTTTTCTAAGTATTTCTCACATTCTTCAAAGCAAACACCTGATCCACACATCCTCTACCACTTCTGAAACCACACTGCTCTTCCCCAATCTGATGCTCTGTACATGCCTTCACCCTCTCAATCAATACCCTCCCATATAATTTACCAGGAATATTCAACAAACTTATACCTCTGTAATTTGAGCACTCATTCTTACCCGCCTTTGCCTTTGTACAACGGCACTATACACGCATTCCGCCAATCCTCAGGCACATCACAATGAATCATACCTACATTAAATTACCTTACCAACCAGTCAACAATACAGTCACCCCCTTTTTTAATAAATTTCACTGGAATACCATACAAACCTGCTGCCTTGCCGGCTTTCATCTTCCGTAAAGCTTTCACTACCTCTTCTCTATTTACCAAATCATTTTCCCTACCCCTCTCACTTTGCACACCACCTCGACCAAAACACCCTATATCTGCAACCCTATCATCAAACACATTCACCAAACCTTCAAAATACTAAATCTATCTCCTTCTCAGATCACCACTACTTGTTATCACCACCCCATTAGCCCTGTTCAGCGAAGTTCCTATTTGCTAACTTTTCTTACGCACTTTATTTACCTCCTTCCAAAACATCTTTTTATTCTTCCTGAAATTTAATGGTACTCTCTCACCCAAACTCTCATTTGCCCTCTTTTTCACATTTTGCACCTTTCTCTTGACCTCCGGCATCTTTCCTTTATACATCTCCCACTCATTTGCCTTTTTTCCCTGCAAAAAACGTCCAAATGCCTCTCTCTTCTCTTTCACTAATAATCTTACTTCTTCATCCCACCACTCACTACCTTTTCTGATCAACCCACCTCCCACGCTTCTCAT
>NC_092236.1:31126665-31136665 GCF_036320965.1 Panulirus ornatus
GACTCAGTCTCTAGCTGTCATGTATAATGCACCGAAACCACACCTCCCTTTCACACCCAGGCCCACAAGACTTTTCAAGGTTTGCACCAGACGCTTCACTGCCCTGTTCAATCCATTGACAAACCGTATACACATCGTTCCAGTTCACTCTATTCCTAGCACGCCATTCACCCACCTGATGTTCAGGCCCTATCACTCAAAATTATTTTCACTTAATCTTTCCATCTGCAATTTGGTCTCCTACTTCTCCTCCTTCCATCCATCTTTGATACATAAATTCTCTTTCTCAATCTTTCATCACTAAATTTCTCCATGTGACCAAACCATTTCAAAACACATTCTTCTGCTCTCTCAACCTCACTATTTTTATTACCACACATCACTTTTCCCTCTCATTGCTTGCACGATCAAACCACCTTACACCATATACTGTCCTCAAACATCTCATTTCCAGCACATTCACCCTCCTCCACACAACTCTATCTATATCCCACGCCTTGCAACCATATAACATTGTTGGAACCACTATTCCTTCAAACATAGCCATTTTTCCTTTCCAAGATAACTTTCTCAACTTCCACACATTTTTCAATGCTTCCACAATTTTTGCCCCCTCCCCCACCCTATCATTCACTCCTACTTCAATGATTCCATCCGCTGCCAAATCCACAACTAGATATGTAAAACACTTCAGTTCCTCCAGTTTTTCTCCATTCACACTTACCTCCCATTTGACTTGTCCCTCAATCACACTTTACCCAATAACATTGCTCTTATTCGTATTTACTCACAGCTTTCTTCTTTCACACACTTTACCAAACTCAGTCACCAGCTTCTGCAGTTTCTCACCCGATTCAGCCACCAGCGCTGTGTCATCAGCGAACAACAACTGACTCAATTCCTATGCTCTCTCATCCATAACAGACTGCATAATTGCCCCTCTTTGCAAAACTCTTGCATTCACCTCCCTAAAAACCCTATCCATAAACAAATTAAAAAACCATGGAGACATCACGCACCCCTGCCGTAAACCAACACAACTGAGAACCAATTACTTTCTTCTCTTCCTACACGTACACATGCCTTACATCCTCGATAAAAACTTTTCACTGCTTCTAACAACTTAACTCTCACACCATATATTCTTAATACCTTCCACAAGGCATCTCTATCAACTCTATCATATGCCTTCTCCATCCTATGATTCACTCAAGCTTCCATGGTTCTATCCGCTGCCAAATCTACTCCCTGATATCTAAAACACATCACTTCCTCCGGTTTTTCTTCATTCTAAATTACCTCCCTATTGACTTGTCCCTCAACCATACTGTACATAATATCCTTGCTCTTATTCACATTAACTGCTAGCTTTATTCTTTCACACACTTAACCAAACTCAGTCACCAGCTTCTGCAGTTTCTCACCCGATTCAGCTACCAGAGAACAACTGACTCGTTACCCAAGCTCTCTCATCCATTAGACTGCATACTTGCCCCTCTATCCAAAACTCTTGAATTTACCTCCCTAACAACCCCATCCATAAGCAAATTAAGCAACCATGGACACATCATGCACCCCTTCCGCAAACCAACATTCACTGAGAACCAAACGCTTTCCTCTCCTCCTGCGCGTACACATGCCTTACATCCTCGATTTAAAATTTTCACTACTTCTAATAACTTACTTCCCACACCATTTATTCTTCATACCTTCCACACTGTATCTCTATCAACTCTATCATATGCCTTCTCCAGATCCATAAAGGCTACATAAAAATCCGCTTGCTTTTCTAAGTATTTCTCTCATACATTTTTAAAAGCAAACACTTGATCCACACATCCTCTACCACTTCTGAAACCACACTGCTCTTACTCAATCTCATGCTCTGTACATGGCTTCACCCTCTCCATAAATACCCTCCCATATAATTTCCCAGGAATACTCAGCAAACTTATATCTCTGTAATTTGAGTACTCAATTTTATCACTTTTGCCTATGTACAATGGCACTATGCAAGCATTCCGCTTATCTTCAGGCACCTCACCATGAGTCATACATACATTAGATAACCTTACCAACCAGTCATCAATACAGTCACCCCTTTTTTAAGAAATTCCACTTATATACCATTCAAACCCGCTGCCTTGCCGGCTTTCACATTCCGGAAAGCTTTCACTACCTTTCATCTGTTTACCAAATCATTCTCCCTAACTCTCTCACTTTGCACACCACCTCGACCAAAACACCCTATATCTGCCACTCTATTATCAAACACATTCAACAAACCTTCAAAATATTCACTCCATCTCCTTCTCACATAACCACTACTTGTTATCACCTCATCATTATTCCCCTTCACTGATGTTCCCATTTGTTCCCTTATCTTACCCGCATTATTTACCTACTTCCAAAACATCTTTTTATTCTTTACTAAAGTTTCATGATACTCTCTCACCCCAATTCTCATTTGCCCTCTTTTTGGCCTCTTGCATCTTTTCTTGACGTCCTGCCTCTTTCTTTTATACATCTTCAAGTTATTTCCATATTTCTCTGCAAAATCGTCAAAATGTCTCTCTATTCCCTTTCGCTGATAATCTTACGTCTTCATCCCACCACTCACTACCCTTTCTAATATGCCCACCTCACACGCTTCACATATCACAACCATCTTTTCCACAAGCCACCTCTACTTCCCTAAATACATCCCATTCCTCCCCCACTCCCCTTACGTCCTTTGTTCTCACCTTTTCCCATTCTCTACTCGGTCTCTACTAGTACTTCCTCAAACAAGTCTCCTTCTCAAGCTCACTTACTCTCACCACTCTCTTCACCCCAACATTCTCTCTTCTTTTCTGGAAACTTCTACAAATCTTCACTTTCGCCTCCACAAGATAGTGTTCAGGCATCCCTCCAGTTGCATATCTCAGCATATTAACATCCAAAAGTCTCTCTTTCGCGTGCCTATCAACTAGCAAGTAATCCAATAACGCTCTCTGGCCATCTCTCCTACTTACATACGTATACCTATGTATATCTCTCTTTTTAACCAGGTATTCCCAATCATCAGTCCTTTTTCAGCACATAAATTTGTTGTTCGTTGAAAATATAGCACTGGTGGCTGATTCGTGTTAGAAACAGCAGAAACTGGTGACTGAGTTTCGTAAAGTGTGTGAAAGAAGAAAGCTGAGAGAAAATGTGAATAAGAGGAAGGTTATTAGGTACAGTAGGTTTGAGGGACAAATCAATTCGGAGGTAAGTTTGAATGGAGAAAAACTGGAGGAAATAAAGTGTTTTAGATATCGTGGAGTGGATTTGGCAGCGGAAAAACCATGGAAGCGGAAGTGAATCATAGATGGGGTAGGGCGCAAAAGTTCTGGGAGCGTTGAAGAACAAGTAAAAGTCAAGAACATTAACTTCGAAAGCAAGAATGGGTATATTTGAAGGAATAGTTGTTCCAACAACGTTATATGGATAGGAGGCGTGAACTACA
This sequence comes from Panulirus ornatus, assembly GCF_036320965.1. Taxonomy (NCBI): domain Eukaryota; kingdom Metazoa; phylum Arthropoda; class Malacostraca; order Decapoda; family Palinuridae; genus Panulirus; species Panulirus ornatus. The sequence continues at coordinate 31,130,156 of NC_092236.1, forward strand.
GAGTTGTGCGGAGGAGGGTAGATGTGCTGGAAATGAGATGTTTGAAGACAATGTGTTGTGTGAGGTGGTTTGATGGAGTAAGTAATAATAGGGTAAGAGAGATGTATGGTAATAAAAACAGTGTGGTTAAGAGGGAAAAACAGGGTATTTTGAAATGTTTTGGTCACATGGAGAGAATGAGTTGAGGAAAGATTGACCAAGACGATATATATGTCAGAGGTGGAGGGAACGAGGAGACGTGGGAGACCAAATTGGAGGTGAAAAGATGGAGTGAAAAAAATTTTGAGTGATCGGGGCCAAAACATGCAGGAGGGTGAAAGGCGTGCAAGGAAAAGAGTGAATTGGAACGATGTGGTATGCCGGGGTCGTCGTGCTGTCAATGGATTGAACAAGGGCATGTGAAGCATCTGGGGTAAATCATGGAAAGTTCTGTGGCGCCTGGAGGTGGAAAGGGAGCTGTGGTTTCGGTGCATTATACAAGACAGCTGGGGACTGAGTGTGAACGAATGTGGCCCTTCTTGTCTTTTCCTAACGCTACCTCACGCACTTACGGGGGGAAATGGTTGTTATTTCATTTGCGGCGGGGTGGCGATGGGAATCAATAAAGGCAGACAGTATGAATTATGTTCATGTGTATATATGTATATGTCTGTGTGTATATATATATGTATACGTTGAGATGTATATTTATGTATATATCTGCGTGTGTGGACGTGTATATATATACATTTGTAAGTGGGTGGGTTGGGCCAATCTTTCGTCTGTTTCCTTGTGTTATATATATGCATATATATATATATATTTTTTTTTTTTTTGCTTTGTCGCTGTCTCCCGGGTTTGCGAGGTAGCGCAAGGAAACAGACGAAAGAAATGGCCCAACATCCCCCCCCATACACATGTATATACATACGTCCACACACGCAATATACATACCTACACAGCTTTCCATGGTTTACCCCAGACGCTTCACATGCCTTGATTCAATCCACTGACAGCACGTCAACACCGGTATACCACATCGCTCCAATTCACTCAATTCCTTGCCCTCCTTTCACCCTCCTGCATGTTCAGGCCCCGATCACACAAAATCTTTTTCACTCCATCTTTCCACCTCCAATTTGGTCTCCCTCTTCTCCTCGTTCCCTCCACCTCCGACACATATATCCTCTTGGTCAATCTTTCCTCACTCATTCTCTCCATGTGACCAAAACATTTCAAGACATCCTCTTCTGCTCTCTCAACCACGCTCTTTTTATTTCCACACATCTCTCTTACCCTTACGTTACTTACTCGATCAAACCACCTCACACCACATATTGTCCTCAAACATCTCATTTCCAGCACATCCATCCTCCTGCGCACAACTCAATCCATAGTCCACGCCTCGCAACCATACAACATTGTTGGAACCACTATTCCTTCAAACATACCCATTTTTGCTTTCCGAGATAATGTTCTCGACTTCCACACATTCTTCAAGGCTCCCAGAATTTTCGCCCCTTCCCCCACCCTATGATCCACTTCCGCTTCCATGTTTCCATCCGCTGCCAGATCCACTCCCAGATACCTAAAACACTTCACTTCCTCCACTTTTTCTCCATTCAAACTCACCTCCCAATTGACTTGACACTCAACCCTACTGTACCTAATAACCTTGCTCTTATTCAAATTTACTCTTAACTTTCTTCTTTCACACACTTTACCAAACTCAGTCACCAGCTTCTGCAGTTTCTCACATGAATCAGCCACCAGCGCTGTATCATCAGCGAACAACAACTGACTCACTTCCCAAGCTCTCTCATCCACAACAGACTTCATACTTGCCCATCTTTCCAAAACTCTTTCATTCACCTCCCTAACAACCCCATCCACAAACAAATTAAACAACCATGGAGACATCACACACCCCTGCCGCAAACCTAAATTCACTGAGAACCAATCACTTTCCTCTCTTTCTACACGTACACATGCCTTATATCCTCGATAAAAACTTTTCACTGCTTCTAACAACTTGCCTCCAACACCATATATTCTTAATACCTTCCACAGAGCATCTCTATCAACTCTATCATATAGTGGTGATGTGAGAAGGAGATGGAGTGAGTATTTTGAAGGTTTGTTGAATGTGTTTGATGATAGAGTGGCAGATATAGGGTGTTTTGGTCGAGGTGGTGTGCAAAGTGAGAGGGTTAGGGAAAATGATTTGGTAAAGGGAGAAGAGGTAGTGAAATTCTTTGCGGAAGATGAAAGCCGGCAAGGCAGCAGGTTTGGATGGTATTGCAGTGGAATTTATTAAAAAAGGGGGTGACTGTATTGTTGACTGGTTGGTAAGATTATTAAATGTATGTATGACTCATGGTGAGGTGCCTGAGGATTGGCGGAATGCGTGCATAGTGCCATTGTACAAAGGCAAAGGGGATAAGAGTGAGTGCTCAAATTACAGAGGTATAAGTTTGTTGAGTATTTCTGGCAAATTATATGGGAGGGTATTGATTGAGAGGGTGAAGGCATGTACAGAGCATCAGATTGGGGAAGAGCAGTGTGGTTTCAGAAGTGGTAGAGGATGTGTGGATCAGGTGTTTGCTTTGAAGAATGTATGTAAGAAATACTTAGAAAAGCAAATGGATTTGTATGTAGCATTTATGGATCTGTAGAAGGCATCTGATAGAGTTGATAGAGATGCTCTGTGGAAGGTATTAAGAATATATGGGGTGGGAGGAAAGTTGTTAGAGGCAGTGAAAAGTTTCTATCGAGGATGTAAGGCATGTGTACGTGTAGGAAGGGTGCTAATGGGGAGGTGATAACAAGTAGTGGTGATGTGAGAAGGAGATGGAGTGAGTATTTTGAAGGTCTGTTGAATGTGTTTGATGATAGAGTGGCAGATATAGGGTGTCTTGGTCGAGGTGGTGTGCAAAGTGAGAGAGTTGGGAAAAATGATTTGCTAAACAGAGAAGAGGTAGTAAAAGCTTTGCGGAAGATGAAAGCCGGCAAGGAAGCAGGTTTGGATGGTATTGCAGTGGAATTTATTAAAAAAGAGTGTGACTGTATTGTTGACTGGTTGGTAAGGTTATTTAATGTATGTATGACTCATGGTGAGGTGCCTGAGGATTGGCGGAATGCTTGCATAGTACCATTGTACAAAGGCAAAGGGGATAAGAGTGAATGCTCAAATTACAGAGGTATAAGTTTGTTGAGTATTTCTGGTAAATTATATGGGAGGGTATTGATTGAGAGGGTGAAAGCATGTACGGAGCATCAGATTGGGGAAGAGCAATGTGGTTTCAGAAGTGGTAGAGGATGTGTGGATCAGGTGTTTGCTTTGAAGAATGTATGTGAGAAATACTTAGAAAAGCAAATGGATTTGTATGTAGCATTTATTGATCTGGAGAAGGCATATGATAGAGTTGATAGAGATGCTCTGTGGAAGGTATTAAGAATATATGGTGTAGGAGGCAAGTTGTTCGAAGCAGTGAAAAGTTTTTATCGAGTATGTAAGGCACGTGTACGTGTAGGAAGAGAGGAAACTGATTGGTTCTCAGTGAATGTAGGTTTGCGGCAGGGATGAGTGATGTCTCAATGGTTGTTTACTTTGCTTATGGATTGGGTTGTTAGGGAGGTGAATGCAAGAGTTTTGGAAAGAGGGGCAAAAATGAAGTCTGTTGTGGATGAGAGAGCTTGGGAAGTGAGTCACCTGTTGTTCGCTGATGATACAGCGCTGGTGGCTGATTCATATGAGAAACTGCAGAAGCTGGTGACTGAGTTTGGTAAAGTGTGTGAAAGAAGAAAGTTAAGAGTAAATGTGAATAAGAGCAAGGTAATTAGGTACAGTAGGGTTGAGGGTCAAGTCAATTGGGAGGTAAGTTTGAATGGAGAAAAACTGGAGAAAGTAAAGTGTTTTAGATATCTGGGAGTGGATCTGGCAGCGGATGGAACCATGGAAGCGGAAGTGGATCATAGGGTGGGGGAGGGGGCGACAATCCTGGGAGCTTTGAAGAATGTGTGGAAGTCAAGAACATTATCTCGGAAATCAAAAATGGGTATGTTTGAAGGAATAGTGGTTCCAACAATGTTGTATGGTTGCGAGGCGTGGACTATGGATAGAGTTGTGCGCAGGAGGATGGATGTGCTGGAAATGAGATGTTTGAGGACAATGTGTGGTGTGAGGTGGTTTGATCGAGTAAGTAACGTAAGGGTAAGAGAGATGTGTGGAATAAAAAGGGCGTGGTTGAGAGAGCAAAAGAGGGTGTTTTGAAATGGTTTGGGCACATGGAGAGAATGAGTGAGGAAAGATTGACCAAGAGGATATATGTGTCTGAGGTGGAGGGAACGAGGAGAACTTGGAGACCAAATTGGAGGTGGAAAGATGGAGTGAAAAAGATTTTGTACGATCGGGGCCTGAACATGCAGGAGGGTGAAAGGAGGGCAAGGAATAGAGTGAATTGGATCGATGTGGTATACCGGGGTTGAAGTGCTGTCAGTGGATTGAATCAGGGCATGTGAAGCGTCTGGGGTAAACCATGGAAAGCTGTGTAGGTATGTATATTTGCGTGTGTTGACGTATGTATATACATGTGTATGGGGGTGGGTTGGGCCATTTCTTTCGTCTGTTTCCTTGCGCTACCTCGCAAACGCGGGAGACAGCGACGAAGCAAAAAAAAGAAAAAAAAGAAATATAACTCAGTCACCAGCTTCTGCAGTTTCTCACATGAATCAGCCACCAGCGCTGTATCATCGGCGAACAACAACTGACTCACTTCCCAAGCTCTCTCATCCCCATCAGACTTCATACTTGCCCCTCTTTCCAAAACTCTTGCATTTACGTCCCTAACAACCCCATCCATAAACAAATTAAACAACCATGGAGACATCACACACCCCTGCCGCAAACCTACATTCACTGAGAACCAATCACTTTCCGCTCTTCCTACACGTACACATGCCTTACATCCTCGATAAAAACTTTTCACTGCTTCTAACAACTTTCCTCCCACACCATATATTCTTAATACCTTCCACAGAGCATCTCTATCAACTCTATCATATGCCTTCTCCAGATCCATAAATGCTACATACAAATCCATTTGCTTTTCTAAGTACTTCTCACATACATTCTTCAAAGCAAACACCTGATCCACACATCCTCTACCACTTCTGAAACCACACTACTCTTCCCCAATCTGATGCTCTGTACATGCCTTCACCCTCTCAATCAATACCCTCCCATTTAATTTAACAGGAATACTCAACAAACTTATACCTCTGTAATTTGAGCACTCACTCTTATCCCCTTTGCCTTTGTACAATGGCACTATGCACGCATTCCGCCAATCCTCAGGCACCTCACCATGAGTCATACCTACATTAAATAACCTTACCAACCAGTCAACAATACAGTCACCCCCTTTTTTAATAAATTCCACTTCAATACCATCCAAACCTGCTGCCTTGCCGGCTTTCATCTTCCGCAAAGCTTTCACTACCTCTTCTCTTTTTACCAAATCATTTTCCCTAACCCTCTCACTTTACACACCATCTCGACCAAAACACACTATATCTGCCACTCTATCATCAAACACATTCAACAAACCTTCAAAATACTCACTCCATCTCCTTCTCACATCACCACTACTTGTTATCACCTCCCCATTTGCGCCCTTCACTGAAGTTCCCATTTGCTCCCTTGTCTTACGCACTTTATTTACCTCCTTCCAGAACATCTTTTTATTCTCCCTAAAATTTAATGATACTCTCTCACCCCAACTCTCATTTGCCCTTTTTATCACCTCTTGCACGTTTCTCTTGACCTCCTGTGTCTTTCTTTTATACATCTCCCACTCAATTGCATTTTTCCCTGCAAAAATCGTCCAAATGCCTCTCTCTTCTCTTTCACTAATACTCTTACTTCTTCATCCCACCACTCACTACCCTTTCTAATCAACCCACCTCCCACTCTTCTCATGCCACAAGCATCTTTTGCGCAATCCATCACTGATTCCCTAAATACATCCCATTCCTCCCCCACTCCCCTTACTTCCATTGTTCTCACCTTTTTCCATTCTGTACTCAGTCTCTCCTGGTACTTCCTCACACAGGTCTCCTTCCCAAGCTCACTTACTCTCACCACCCTCTTCACCCCAACATTCACTCTTCTTTTCTGAAAACCCTTACAATCTCACCTAGCCATAATCTTCACCTTAGCCTCCACAAGATAATGATCAGACATCCCTCCAGTTGCACCTCTCAGCACATTAACATCCAAAAGTCTCTCTTTCGCACGCCTGTCAATTAACACGTAATCCAATAACGCTCTCTGGCCATCTCTCCTACTTACATAAGTATACTTAAGTATATCTCGCTATATATATATATATATATATATATATATATATATATATATATATATATATATATATATATATATATATATATATATATATATATATATATCATTATTATTTTTCATTTTGCGCTGTGTCTGTCTCCCGCGCCTGCGAGGTAGCGCAAGGAAAC
>NC_092236.1:31141665-31164165 GCF_036320965.1 Panulirus ornatus
AATGCCTCTCTCTTCTCTTTCACTAATACTCTTACTTCTTCATCCCACCACTCACTACCCTTTCTAAACAACCCACCTCCCACTCTTCTCATGCCACAAGCATCTTTTGCGCAATCCATCACTGATTCCCTAAATACATCCCATTCCTCCCCCACTCCCCTTACTTCCATTGTTCTCACCTTTTTCCATTCTGTACTCAGTCTCTCCTGGTACTTCCTCACACAAGTCTCACTTACTCTCACCACCCTCTTCACCCCAACATTCACTCTTCTTTTCTGAAAACCCATACAAATCTTCACCTTAGCCTCCACAAGATAATGATCAGACATCCCTCCAGTTGCACCTCTCAGCACATTAACATCCAAAAGTCTCTCTTTCGCACGCCTGTCAATTAACACGTAATCCAATAACGCTCTCTGGCCATCTCTCCTACTTACATAAGTATACTTACTGACATGTTTCATGAGCTCCTCTTCGCGAACGGAACTACCTTGGCCCACCAGTGATGCTACTACGTTTGTGAATCAAGAACCATTGCAACACAAACCTCGCCAGGTGGTAGAGTGTCCCGCGGTGTTTCGAGACAGACTTCCCCAGAACTTTTTTTAAAGGGGAAGTAAATGTTTATAGTTGTGTTACTGGAGTGATAGTTCTCATACATGGTGCTTTGACAAGAAAATAGTGAAATTGGAAAAAATGTAGCTTAGACATTGAAGCTTATTGATACAGTGGTTAAATTGATGAGAACTACTATTGACGTTTGTGTAAATAAAATAAACATTTCCTTTCCATAGCCAGAGGTTGAACCATTATGTGACATTCATTTTTTCATTTTCATTTCAAGCTAGAAGTTTCAGTTTTCTAAATTGTTTCTTACATTTTTCACATGCATATATATATGTATGTGTGTGTGTGTGTATATGTGCGTGTGTGTGTGTGTATGTGTGTGTATGTGTATATATATATATATGTATATTATCCCTGGGGATAGGGGTGAAAGAATACTTCCCACGCATTCCTCGCGTGTCGTAGAAAGCGACTAGAGGGGACGGGAGCGGGGGGCCAGAAATCCTCCCCTTCTTGTATTTTCTTAACTTTCTAAAATGGGAAACAGAAGAAGGAGTCACGCGGGGAGTGCTCATCCTCCTCGAAGGCTCAGACTTGGGTGCCTAAATGTGTGTGGATGTAGCCAAGATGTGAAAAAAGGAGAGATAGGTAGTATGTTTGAGGAAAGGAACCTGGATGTTTTGGCTCTGAGTGAAACGAAGCTCAAGGGTAAAGGGGAAGAGTGGTTTGGGAATGTCTGGGGAGTAAAGTCAGGGGTTAGTGAGAGGACAAGAGCAAGGGAAGGAGTAGCAGTACTCCTGAAACAGGAGATGTGGAAGTATGTGATAGAATGTAAGAAAGTAAATTCTCGATTAATATGGGTAAAACTGAAAGTTGCTGGAGAGAGATGGGTGATTATTGGTGCATATGCACCTGGGCATGAGAAGAAAGATCATGAGAGGCAAGTGTTTTGGTAGCATCTGAATGAGTGTGTTAGTGGTTTTGATGCACGAGACCGGGTTATAATGTTGGGTGATTTGAATGCAAAGGTGAGTAATGTGGCAGTTGAGGGAATTATTGGTAAACATGGGGTGTTCAGTGTTGTAAATGGAAATGGTGAAGAGCTTGTAGATTTATGTGCTGAAAAAGGACTGATGATTGGGAATACCTGGTTTAAAAAGCGAGATATACATATATATATATATATATATATATACATATATATATATATATATATATATATATATATATATATATATATATATATATATATATATATATATATATATATATATATATATATATATATATATATATATATATATATATATATATATATATATATATATATATATATATATATATATATATATATATATATATATAGTTGGGGTGAGAGTTGGGGTGAGAGACTATCAGTAAATTTTAGGGAGAATAAAAAGATGTTCTGGAAGGAGGTAAATAGGGTGCGTAAGACAAGGGAGCAAATGGGAACTTCAGTGAAGGGCGTAAATGGGGAGGTGATAACAAGTAGCGGTGATGTGAGAAGGAGATGGAATGAGTATTTTGAAGGTTTGTTGAATGTGTCTGATGACAGAGTGGCAGATATAGGGTGTTTTGGTCGAGGTGGTGTGCAAAGTGAGAGGGTTAGGGAAAATGATTTGGTAAACAGAGAAGAGGTAGTAAAAGCTTTGCGGAAGATGAAAGCCGGCAAGGCAGCAGGTTTGGATGGTATTGCAGTGGAATTTATTAAAAAAGGGGGTGACTGTATTGTTGACTGGTTGGTAAGGTTATTTAATGTATGTATGACTCATGGTGAGGTGCCTGAGGATTGGCGAAATGCGTGCATGGTGCCATTGTACAAAGGCAAAGGGGATAAGAGCGAGTGCTCAAATTACAGAGGTATAAGTTTGTTGAGTATTCCTGGTAAATTATATGGGAGGGTATTGATTGAGAGGGTGAAGGCATGTACAGAGCATCAGATTGGGGAAGAGCAGTGCGGTTTCAGAAGTGGTAGAGGATGTGTGGATCAGGTGTTTGCTTTGAAGAATGTATGTGAGAAATACTTAGAAAAGCAAATGGATTTGTATGTAGCATTTATGGATCTGGAGAAGGCATATGATAGAGTTGATAGAGATGCTCTGTGGAAGGTATTAAGAATATATGGTGTTGGAGGCAAGTTGTTAGAAGCAGTGAAAAGTTTTTATCGAGGATGTAAGGCATGTGTACGTGTAGGAAGAGAGGAAAGTGATTGGTTCTCAGTGAATGTAGGTTTGCGGCAGGGGTGTGTGATGTCTCCATGGTTGTTTAATTTGTTTATGGATGGGGTTGTAAGGGAGGTAAAAGCAAGAGTCCTGGAAAGAGGGGCAAGTATGAAGTCTGTTGGGGATGAGAGAGCTTGGGAAGTGAGTCAGTTGTTGTTCGCTGATGATACAGCGCTGGTGGCTGATTCATGTGAGAAACTGCAGAAGCTGGTGACTGAGTTTGGTAAAGTGTGTGGAAGAAGAAAGTTGAGAGTAAATGTGAATAAGAGCAAGGTTATTAGGTACAGTAGGGGTGAGGGTCAAGTCAATTGGGAGGTGAGTTTGAATGGAGAAAAACTGGAGGAAGAGAAGTGTTTTAGATATCTGGGAGTGGATCTGTCAGCGGATGGAACCATGGAAGCGGAAGTGGATCATAGGGTGGGGGAGGGGGCGAAAATTTTGGGAGCCTTGAAAAATGTGTGGAAGTCGAGAACATTATCTCGGAAAGCAAAAATGGGTATGTTTGAGGGAATAGTGGTTCCAACAATGTTGTATGGTTGCGAGGCGTGGGCTATGGATAGAGATGTGCGCAGGAGGATGGATGTGCTGGAAATGAGATGTTTGAGGACAATGTGTGGTGTGAGGTGGTTTGATCGAGTAAGTAACGTAAGGGTAAGAGAGATGTGTGGAAATAAAAAGAGCGTGGTTGAGAGAGCAGAAGAGGGTGTTTTGAAATGGTTTGGTCACATGGAGAGAATGAGTGAGGAGAGATTGACCAAGAGGATATATGTGTCGGAGGTGGAGGGAACGAGGAGAAGAGGGAGACCAAATTGGAGGTGGAAAGATGGAGTGAAAAAGATTTTGTGTGATCGGGGCCTGAACATGCAGGAGGGTGAAAGGAGGGCAAGGAATAGAGTGAATTGGAGTCATGTGGTATACAGGGGTTGACGTGCTGTCAGTGGATTGAATCAAGGCATGTGAAGCGTCTGGGGTAAACCATGGAAAGCTGTGTAGGTATGTATATTTGCGTGTGTGGACGTGTGTATGTACATGTGTATGGGGGGGGGGGGGTTGGGCCATTTCTTTCGTCTGTTTCCTTGCGCTACCTCGCAAACGCGGGAGACAGCGACAAAGTATAAAAAAAAAAAAAATATATATATATATATATATATATATATATCCCTGGGGATATGGGAGAAAGAATACTTCCCACGTATTCCCTGCGTGTCGTAGAAGGCGACTAAAAGGGAAGGGAGCGGGGGGCTGGAAATCCTCCCCTCTCGTTTTTTTTTTTTTAATTTTCCACAACAAGGAACAGAGAAGGGGGCCAGGTGAAGATATTCCCTCAAAGGCCCAGTCCTCTGTTCTTAGCGCTACCTCGCTATTGCGGGAAATGGCGAATAGTATGAAAAAAAAAAAAAAAAATATATATATATATATATATATATATATATATATATATATATATATATAAATATATATATATATATATATATATATATATATATATATATATATATATATATATATATATATATATATATATATATATATATATATATATATATATATATATATATATATATATATATATTATTTCATATCCACCCTCCTGCGCACAACTCTATCCATAGCCCACACCTCGCAACCATACAACATTCTTGGAACCACTATTCCTTCAAACATATCCATTTTTGCTTTCCGAGATAATGTTCTCGACTTTCAAACATTCTTCAAGGCTCTCAGAATTTCTGCCCCCTCCCCCACCCTATGATTCACTTCCGCTTCCATGGTTTCATCCGCTCCCAGATCCACTCCCAGATATCTAAAACACTTTACCTCCTCCAGTTTTTCTCCATTCAAACTTACCTCCCAATTGACTTGACCCTTAACCCGAATGAACCTAATAACCTTGCTTTTATTAACATTTACTCTCAAATTTATTTTTTCACACACTTTACCAAATTCAGTTACCAGCTTCTGCAGTTTCTCACATGAATCAGCCACCAGCGCTGTATCATCAGCGAACAACAACTGACTCACTTGCCAAGCTCTCTCCTTTACCACAGACTGCATACTTGCCCCTCTTTCCAAAACTCTTGCATTCACCTCCCTAACAACCCCATCCATAAACAAATTAAACATCCATGGAGACATCACACACCCCTGCCGAAAACCTACACTTACTGAGAACCAATCACTTTCCTCTCTTCCTACACGTACACATGACTTATATCCTCGATAAAAACTTTTCACTGCTTCTAACATCTTGCCTCCTACACCATATATTCTTAATACCTTTCACAGAACATCTGTATCAACTCTATCATATGCCTTCTCCACATCTATAAATGCTCCATACAGATCCATTTGCTTTTCTAAATATTTCTCACATAAATTCTTCAAAGCAAACACCTGATCCACACATCATGTACCACTTCTTAAACCACACTGCTCTTCCCCAATCTGATACTCTGTACATGCCTTCACCCTCACAAGCAATACCCTCCCATATAATTTCCCAGGAATACTCAACAAACTTATATCTCTGTAATTTGAGCACTCACTCTTATCTCTTTTGCCTTTGTACAATGGCAAGATGCAAGCATTCCGCCAATCCTCAGGCACCTCACCATGAATCATACATACATTAAATAACCTTAACAACCAGTCAACAATACAGTCACCCCCTTTTTTGATAAATTCCACTGCAATACCATCAAAACCTGCTGCCTTGCCGACTTTTATCTTCCGCAAAGCTTTTACTACCTCTTCTCTGTTTAACAAATTATTTTCCCTAACCCTCTCACTTTCCACACAACCTCGACCAAAACATCCTATATCTGCCCCTTTATCATCAAACACATTCAACAAACCTTCAAAATACTCAATTAATCTCCTCACATCACTACTAGCTGTTATCACCTTCCCCTTTTGCCCCCTTCACTGAAGTTCCCATTTGCTCCCTTGTCTTACGCACTTTATTTACCTCCTTCCAAAACATCTTTTTATTCTCCCTAAAATTTAATGGTACTCTCTCACTCCAACTCTCATTTGCCCTCTTTTTCACCTCTTGCACCTTTCTCTTGACCTCCTGCCTCTTTCTTTTATACATCTCCCGCTCATTTGCATTTTTCCCTGCAAAAATCGTCCAAATTCCTCTCTCTTTTCTTTTGATAATAATCTTACTTCTTCATCCCACCTCTCACAACCCTTTCTAATCAACCCACCTCCCACACTTCTCATGCCACAAGCATCTTTTGCGCAAGCCATCACTGCTTCCCTAAATACATCCCATTCCTCCCTCACTCCCCTTATCTCCTTTGTTCTCACCTTTTTCCATTCTGTACTCAGTGTCTCCTGGTACTTCTTCATACAAGTCTCCTTCCCAAGCTCACATACTTTCACCACTCTCTTACCCCAACATTCTCTTCTCTTCTCTGAAAGCCCCTACAAATCTTCACCTTCGCCTCCACAAGATAATGATCAGACATCCCTCAAGTTGCACCTCTCAGCACATTAACATCCAAAAGTCTCTCTTTCTTGAGCCTATCAATTAACAAGTAATCGGATAACGCTCTCTGGCCATCTCTCCTACTTACATACGAATACTTATGCATATCTCGCTTTTTTAACCAGGGACTCCCAATCACCAGTCCTTTTTCAGCACATAAATCTACAAGGTCTTCACCATTTCCATTTACATCACTGAACACCCCATGTATACCAATTATTCCCTCAACTGTCACATTACCCACCTTTGCTTTCAAATCACCCATCACTATAACCCGGTCTCGTGCATCAAAGCCACTAAGACACTCATTCAGCTGCTCCCAAAACACTTGCCTCTTATGATCTTTCTTCTCATGCCCAGGTGCATATGAACCAATAATCACCCATCTCTCTCCATCAACTTTCAGTTTTACCCATATCAATCTAGAATTTACTTTCTTACACTCTATCACATACTCACACCATTCCTGTTTCATATTGTTTGAATACAATATGTGGTGTGAGGTGGTTTGATCGAGTAAGTAATGTAAGGGTAAGGGAGAGTGTGGAAATAAAAAGAGTGTGGTTGAGAGAGCAGAAGAGGTGTTTCGAAATGGTTTGGTCACATGGAGAGAATGAGTGAGGAAAGATTGACGAAGAGGATATATGTGTTAGAGGTGGAGGGAACGAGGAGAAGTGGGAGACCAAATTGGAGGTTGAAAGATGGAGTGAAAAAGATTTTGAGTGATCAGGGGCCTGAACCTGCAGGATTGTGAAAGGCGTGCAGGGAATAGAGTGAATTGGAACGATGTGGTATACCGGGGTCGACGTGCTGTCAATGGATTGAACCAGGGCATGTGAAGCGTCTGGGGGAAACCATGGAACGTTCTCTGAGGCCTGAATGTGGAAAGAGAGCTGTGGTTTCGGTGCACTATTACATGACAGCTAGTGACTGAGTGTGAACGAATGTGGCCTTTGTTGTGTTTTCCTAGCGCTACCTTGCACACCTGAGGGGGGATGGGGTTGTTATTCCATGTGCGGCGAGGTGGCGATGGGAATAAGTAAATGCAGACAGTATGAAATATGTACATGTGTGTATATGTATATGTCTGTGTGTGTATATATATGTATACATTGAGATGTATAGGTATGTATATTTGCGTGTGTTTACGTGTATGTATATACATGTGTATGTGGGTGGGTTGGGCATTTCTTTCGTCTGTTTCCTTACGCCACCTCGCTAACGCGGGAGACAGCGAGAAAGCAAAAATAATGATAATGAAAATATATATATATATATATATATATATATATATATATATATATATATATATATATATATATATATATATATATATATATATATATATTTTCTTTTCTTTCTTTCAAACTATTCGCCATTTCCCGCATTAGCGAGGTAGCGTTAAGAACAGAGGACTGGGCCTTTGAGGGAATACCCTCACCTGGCCCAATTCTCTGTTCCTTCTTTTGGAAAAAAAAAAAAAACGAGAGGGGAGGATTTCCAGCCCCCCGCTCCCTCCCCTTTTAGTCGCCTTCTACGACACGCAGGGAATACGTGGGAATTATTCTTTCTCCCCTATCCCCAGGGATAATATATATGTATATATATATATATATATATATATATATATATATATATATATATATATGTGTGTGTGTGTGTGTGTGTGTGTGTGTGTGTGTGTGTGTGTGGGTGGGCTGGGCTATTTTTTCGTCCTTTTCCTTGCACACTCATCCCAGTTACTGTACAATTAACGTAGTAAAGTTCACTATTTCCCAGTGTTGGCCTGTTATTTCATTAATCCTAATAATGGCACATGTATCCCAATGACAGCAATGATGTCCTAGTGACAGGAGCATTAGCTCAGTGACTGCACTCTTGTTCCAGTTATGACAAAGTAATCCCAGGGATGAAACCTCCTGTCCCGTGACAGCACCAACATCCCAGTGACGGCAACATTGTCTCAGTAATAGAATGATCTGTCTAAGTAATGGCACTGCTATCCTATTAATGGCAACATTACCTCAGTGATGTCAAAATCATCCGACTGATGGCAGCATTATCCCCGTGATGAAACAATTGTCCCAGTGAATACATCAAGAGCACCACAGTGGTGGCATCAATATCATGGTAATGACGACATTATCCCTGAGACGGCACCATTATCACAGTGATGGCAACGTTACCCCAAAGAATGTGCCATTATCTCACTGTCGGCACTATCATCCCACTTAAATGACCATTGTTCCAGAGACGATACCATTATCCTAGCAATGGCACCATTAATCCAGTGACGGCAACATTATCCAAATGATGGCACCATTATCCCAGTGACGGCATCATTATCCCAGTGATGGCACCATTATCCAAGTGAGGACAGCATTATCCCAGTGATTACACCATTATCCCAGTGACGACAACATTATCCTAGTAACGCAATCATTATCCCAGTCACTTCACCAGCTTCCCAGGGATGGCAGCGTTGTCTTAGTGGCGGCACTTTTACCCTAGTGTCGGCAACATTACCCTTGTGACGGGAACATTGCCCTAATGGCGGCAACATTATCTTAGTTACAGCATTATTTCTCAGACACTAGACCTTTTTTCACAGTGAAAGGACCATTACCCAAGGATTGGCATTGTATCCCAATAATGGAACTATTATCTCAGTGACGTCACAACTGTCCTTTTGAGGGTACCATTATCCCAGTGGCTGTACCATTATCCCAGTGATGGTGCCATTATATCAGTGACTGTACCATTATCCCAGGGGCGGTGCCATTACACCAGTGACGGTACCATTATCCAAGTGATCGTATCATTATTCCAGTAAGGGCGCTGTCATCTTAGAGACGGCACCATTATTCCCGGAGAGACTGAAGTACCATTAAGAGACAAGCTCTCAGCGAGAAGAATAGAGACTTTCATTATTTTCAAGAATGCAAGGCTTTTCGGTTCTTTGTTTCTTGAGAAGAAAACATATTTTTCAGTATTATCTGACATATTTCTAAAAGAGGTTTGACTTCCGTTCTTTCTTAAGATTTCAAGACTTAACTTCATAAAATGTCTATGGAAATATATCAAAATCCGGTAGGACTGATACATTACATGACGGGACTCTTATCCGAAAATTCTTTCTTTTGTAAGAGAGTCGGTGACTTTTTCTTTTTTCCGCCTCCGTCAAAGGCAGCCGGGAAGTCCTGGTCCATTAGTGGGGAGGAGAAAGTTTGAGAGAGCAGGACTCGTGGGTCTCTGAGGAGGCGGTCGTGGCCGGCAGCAGAGTCTTGACAACCTCCTCCTTGATGATTATAGCTTTTAGGGAAGGTTAGTCATTACGAAGTTATACCCAATTCTTTTCAGAAGCCTTAGAGCCAATTGCTGATAATGATGGTTTAGGTATATCTCAAATGCGAGATTGTTGGAAGTCAGTGTGTGTTGCAGTAAATACATTTTAGGTGTTCGTATCGGAAGTATGTGTTGTAAATTTGAGGAAATACAGGACAGTATTGAAGGATGAAGTGTTTCATATCATTCATAGCAGATCCTTTTAATTTTCTTATTGATTTTCGTTTGTAGTCTTTTCCTCCATGTGTTTTTATTAAAAAGTCTTTCTTGGAAACTTGTCTTATCTAGCTGATACCTAAAAAGGAGACCGTGCAAAACATACCAACTATCGTTTTATCCTTCTCATTTCTGCTACTTCCAAAGACTTAGAAACTCATTATCTCTAACTTTTAGTTAATCTTCTTATCCCTTCTCATTTTTCTAAATCACCAATGCATCATTCTTTTGCAAAGTCCCTGACGATGTCTCCTGTGTGAGCTAATTCTGGTCCTCTCTAAGGCCCAGAATCTTTTTTCATGGCTCTCTACATCTCCAAGACATTTTAGAGAACTTGGCATATCTCTTTCCTAACTAAACTTCCATCCTTTAGCTTTGCTACTTCTTCCTCTCTCCTAATGCGTCGTTTTCTTTTCGGTTGTTATGTTGCGATCAGTCTTCATGGAAACACATCTCCCTCTTACTCTGTCATTTGGTGTTCCTTAAGGCTAGATTTGAGCGTCTAACCTTTTGATCTCTCCATAGATTATCTTATTCATTCCATTTGTGTTTCCACCCTATATACTTCAGATCACATTTCCGTCCCGATTCACGCCAATAGTCATTCTTTTTCTCACACTAAACATTTTCCATAGTCAACTCTGATCCGTGCAGTTTGGCCCAATGGAGATGCAGTAATCTGGTTCATTTTATTAGCGTAAAAAAGTAATCTTTTTCCAGTATCTCTAACTATCTTGTTTCCCACTATTGACTTTCAAAACACTAAAATTTCCACATGAAATAGCGTATCCATGCTGGGCATAAAAGTATCCTCCATTCTATCCTGGACACCCTGTATGATGAATACTGCAAAATCCTTTTTCCAAGAGTAAGGAGTTGTAACGTATGTGCCACACTTCATAAGATATAGTTCACTATATTAGAATATTCAGGTTTACTTAATCTGATAATATGTACAGATTACCAGAATTAGTAAAATCTATCATGAAACATTTTTAATTTCTTCAATTTTCTTTTTCAACAATATTTTGATTTATCAAGTAACAGATATCTTCCGAAAAACCTCCAGTATCTTTATTTCTAAACTCTTCAGTTTCATTATATTCCACAATATAATGTAGAAATGTATGAGATTAAATTTCGTTGCACAGTTTACGAAAAATTCCACCACGGCCTTCGGAGTATTCCCATAAGTACTTGTATCCTAATCTCATACGCTTGATAAACGAATAAATTTCTAATACATATTTTTCATATGCTGTATTAGTATTCTCCGTCACTATGGCATAATGAGCCAGAATTATTCGGGTACTTTCTATAGTCCAGTTTTCTCTAATATTCTTCATTACATGCTTAGTTTTTTGAAGGTTAAAAATACTGTCAATGTCCATAAATTCCTTTTCCATTTTTTGCTTTGCCAAGTCTCCAGCAAATTAATTGAGGTAAATGTCATAGTGAAATGTAACTTTTAAGAAACTTACATTGAATCCAAATTCCTTAGTTCTATAATTTGATTTTTACACCTGAAAACCAAATTTTCTCATCAGGGAACCGCAATTCAAAGCCATCAGCACGCTCTGGATATCCACAAGCCCCGTAAAATTCTTTCTCTTCTCATAAGACAATTTCATCCCTTCATAAAAAGCACGAAGCTCAGTAACAGTATTATGGTTTCGGACACTAACGTTTTCTTGACACTTCAGGCTCAAAAAACACATCCAGCCTATGTATATATGAACAATTACATGTCTTAGGTATTAATCTATTCTAACTAGAAACATCTGCTTCAGTTCCAATCTGACCATTTCACTTTTCTTGAAATCTAATTCAAACCTTCTTAAAGGAACCTTTTCTTGAAGCCAAGGTTTAGAATTATCATTATTCATCATTAAAGTACATTACTTTATCATATCGTAATAAAAAAATCTTTGTATAGCTACCTTGCATGATTCTTAATCTTAACTGCTATAGTAAACAAGATTATCCGTGATAGTTTTAAGGTAAGAATCCCTACGTCTAATTATCATGAATGTTGTTAGAGCAGTCAATTGCTTAATCCTACTGAAGATGCTTGGAAGATTTCATGCCATATTCATAATTTCTATTCTGGTAGTTCTGGGGATGCTAAATATCGTTGCCATAGCTTCATTTTGCGAACCTTTTTAACTCATGCTATCATTATCTGCATACGAGACCAAAATCTGCGCTGACTGGTCTGTTATCGATCTAACTGTACTTAAACTGCTCTCACTTTTAATCTTACCATTCAAAAGTTCTTAACATAAACTGTCTTATCCTTACCATTACTTATACTTACATACACACCAAGATACAGCCGATGATATTCTGTAATTCATGACATTCAATATATCCTTCATCACTGATAAATCCAGTACGATATCTTGTCTTATTTTCATTACTAAATAATGCCCTATGTATGCACAAACTCTGTAGCTCAGCAATAGCTTTACTCATATGATCTTCACTCTTACAATAAATGCCTATATGACAACCTGAGTACCCTGTGTAAGGATATTCCTTGTGCATAAGAAAAAAATAGGACTGAGAGTGCCCAATTCAAGGTCTCTTTTCTCAGATTCATATCCTAGAAACCAAACCCTTGTCTTATTCAATTCAGGTAGTCAGCAATCCATTGAGCAATTTTCCTATGACATCTTTATTCATTCGATCTAGAATGACATCTTCATCAGCCTTGGCAAAGTCGAAGATTAACAAAGACCATGCAGGAAACATTAACCTTCACGAAACCATGAAAATCATTCGACAATAGATATCAGTTTTTAAACAGTAATCTCAAATATAACTCATTTCATCAACATGAAGGAGCAAGAAGTCAATAATGTATGCCTCAAATCTTTACTTCCCTTTGGAGAAGGAATAATAACTGTAGTTTTCCTCTTAACTACTCGCCTTTCAATTTCTACGAGAAATCAAGGATCAAAAATTAGACTATGTGGTTCTGGGGCTGTTGATTCATCTTTTTTAACGGTATTCATCATTGCAGCCTCAATGAATGAGTCGTGAGTTTCGTCATCAGTCATATTAGGTTACACACCAATTTCCTTCTTTTATACCACGTATTTTCAAATAACTCTGAACATCCTATGGAAGATACTTATAACTAGATGCATGGATCAATCATTTTATTAGCTCGTTTGCTTTACCCTCTTGGATCTGGGTGAAAAATAAACTTTTTTCACTCTTCTAACTTGACTGATCCCTTTCGAAATATGGCCCAATGATTCAGCCAAATGTATCATGGTTTGTTTGCTTACAAAAGCATAAAAGTTTCCAAATAACAGATAACAATTGATTGGAATATAAGAGTGTTTGGTGCTTACATTTAGGGATAATCCAAAACTCAGTGGTAACCAAGGTTTCCCATCTTGGTAGTGCTATCGCCAGATAAGTAGGGCATGGATACTAACAAAAGCAAGCAGGAAAATACATCAAAAGTCTTTTTTTGGTGCTGACTATACGCATGTTTTGTAGGCGGATGGGAACATTAAACCAGCGATATACAATCAGTAAGGTTATTTGACAGAAAGACAATTGTTACGTTACTTCCCAACCCTTGAAACAAAAGCATAGTAGTTTTAAAACGAGCTGAAAGGGGTTGAAAAAAATTTTGTGAGAGTAATTCAAGAGGAAGTGTAATTCAAGTGGTTCAAATATGCCTTTACTTCTGCCAGCTTATCGAGAACAGCTTCTTCCACCAGCTTTTATTTCACGGTTAATCGCAGGACATGGCTGTAGAACATCTTCAAAGATATCTTGAAACTGGTCCTAGAGCATCTTTGTACCAGGCTGTTATTCCTGGGACATATAAGAAATCTTGATACAGAGATCACTAGGTACATCAACGTTCCTCAATCTTTCTTCCTCAATACTGACCAGTAAATCATCTGGTTGCTTCTTTTACTGTATTCTGTGAGTCTTTTGTTATCAACTCCGAATATACATCAGAGACTCTCATTAGCTTCACCTCCATATATATATATATATATATATATATATATATGTGTAGGAAGAGAGGAAAGTGATTGATTCTATGTGAATGTAGGTTTGCGGCAGGGGTGTGTGATGTCTCCATGGTTGTTTAATTTGTTTATGGATGGGGTTGTTAGGGAGGTGAATGCAAGAGTTTTGGAAAGAGGGGCAAGTATGAAGTCTCTTGAGGATGAGAGAGCTTGGGAAGTGAGTCAGTTGTTGTTCGCTGATGATACAGCGCTGGTGGCTGATTCATGTGAGAAACTGCAGAAGCTGGTGACTGAGTTTGGTAAAGTGTGTTAAAGAAGAAAGTTAAGAGTAAATGTGAATAAGAGCGAGGTTATTAGGTACAGTAGGGTTGAGGGTCAAGTCAATTGGGAGGTGAGTTTGAATGGAGAGAGGCTAGAGGAAGTGAAGTGTTTTAGATATCTGGGCGTGGATCTGGCAGCGGATGGAACCATGGAAGCGGAAGTGGATCATAGGGTGGGGGAGAGGGCGAAAATTCTGGGAGCCTTGAAGAATGTGTGGAAGTCGAGAACATTATCTCGGAAAGCAAAAATGGGTATGTTTGAAGGAATAGTGGTTCCAACAATGTTGTATGGTTGCGAGGCGTGGTCTATGGATAGAGTGGTGCGCAGGAGGATGGATGTGCTGGAAATGAGATGTTTGAGGACAATGTGTGCTGTGAGGTGGTTTGATCGAGTAAGTAACGTAAGGGTAAGAGAGATGCGTGGAAACAAAAAGACCGTGGTTGAGAGAGCAGAAGAGGGTGTTTTGAAATGGTTTGGGCACATGGAGAGAATGAGTGAGGAAAGACTGACCAAGAGGATATATGTGTCAGAGGTGGAGGGAACGAGAAGAAGGAGACCAAATTGGAGGTGGAAAGATGGAGTGAAAAAGATTTTGTGTGATCGGGGCCTGAACATGCAGGAGGGTGAAAGGAGGGCAAGGAATAGAGTGAATTGGAGCGATGTGGTATACCTGGGTTGACGTGCTGTTAGTGGATTGAATTAGGGCATGTGAAGCGTCTGGGGTAAACCATGGAAACCTGTTTAGGTATGTATATTTGCGTGTGTGGACGTATGTATATACATGTGTATGGGGGTGGGTTGGGCCATTTCTTTCGTCTGTTTCCTTGCGCTACCTCGCAAACGCGGGAGAGAGCGACAAAGGAAAACAAAAAAAAAATGTATATATATATATATATATATTTATATATATATATAAGTGGTAGAGGATGTGCGGATCAGGTGTTTGCTTTGAAGAATGTATGTGAGAAATACTTAGAAAAACAAATGGATTTGTATGTAGCATTTATGGATCTGGAGAAGGCATATGATAGAGTTGATAGAGATGCTCTGTGGAATTTATTAAGAATATATGGTGTGGGAGTAAACTTGTTAGAAGCAGTGAAAAGTTTTTATCGAGGATGTAAGGCATGTGTACGTGTAGGAAGAGAGGAAAGAGATTGGTTCTCAGTGAATGTAGGTTTGCGGCAGGGGTGTGTGATGTCTCCATGGTTGTTTAATTTGTTTATGGATGGGGTTGTTAGGGAGGTGAATGCAAGAGTTTTTGAAAGAGGGGCAAGTATGAAATCTGTTGTGGATGAGAGAGCTTGGGAAGTGATTCAGTTGTTGTTCGCTGATGATACAGCGCGGGTGGCTGATTCATATGAGAAACTGCAGAAGCTGGTGACTGAGTTTGGTAAAGTGTGTGAAAGAAGAAAGTTAAGAGTAAATGTGAATAAGAGCAAGGTTATTAGGTACAGTAGGGTTGAGTGTCAAGTCAATTGGGAGGTAAGTTTGAATGGAAAAAAACTGGCGGAAGTAAAGTGTTTTAGCTATCTGGGAGTGGATCTGGCAGCGGATAGAACCATGGAAGCGGAATGTGGATCATAGGGTGGGGGAAGGGGCGAAAATTCTGGGAGCCTTGAAGAATGTGTGGAAGTCGAGAACATTATCTCTGAAAGCAAAAATGGGTATATTAGAAGGAATAGTGGTTCCAACAACTTTGTATGGTTGCGAGGCGTGGGCTATGGATAGAGTTGTGCGCAGGAGGATGGATGTGCTGGAAATGAGATGTTTGAGGACAATATGTGGTGTGAGGTGGTTTGATCGAGTAAGTAACGTAAGGGTAAGAGAGATGTGTGGAAATAAAAAGAGCGTGGTTGAGAGAGCAGAAGAGGGTGTTTTGAAATGGTTTGGGCACATGGAGAGAATGAGTGAGGAAAGATTGACCAAGAGGATATATGTGTCGGAGGTGGAGGGAACGAGGAGAAGAGGGAGACCAAATTGGAGGTGGAAAGATGGAGTGAAAAAGATTTTCTGTGATCGGGGCCTGAACATGCAAGAGGGTGAAAAGAGGCCAAGGAATAGAGTGAATTGGATCGATGTGGTATACCGGGGTTGACGTGCTCTCAGTGGATTGAATCAGGGCTGTGAAGCGTCTGGGGTAAACCATGGAAAGCTGTGAAGGTATGTATATTTGCGTGTGTGGACGTATGTATATACATGTGTATGGGGGGGGGGCCATTTCTTTCGTCTCTTTCCTTGCGCTACCTCGCAAACGCGGGATACAGCGACAAAGTATAATAAAAATTATAATAAATATATATATATATATATATATATATATATATATATATATATATATATATATATATATGGTGTGGGAGGAAAGTTGTTAGAAGCAGTGAAAAGTTTTTATCGAGGATGTAAGGCATGTGTACGTGTAGGAAGAGAGGAAAGTGATTGGTTCTCAGTGAATGTAGGTTTGCGGCAGGGGTGTGTGATGTCTCCATGGTTGTTTAATTTGTTTATGGATGGGGTTGTTAGGGAGGTAAATGCAAGAGTTTTGGATAGAGGGGCAAGTATGAAGTCTGTTGGGGATGAGAGAGCTTGGGAAGTGAGTCAGTTGTTGTTCGCTGATGATACAGCGCTGGTGGCTGATTCATGTGTGAAACTGCAGGAGCTGGTGACTGAGTTTGGTAAAGTGTGTGGAAGAAGAAAGTTAAGAGTAAATGTGAATAAGAGCAAGGTTATTCGGTACAGTAGGGTTGAGGGTCAAGTCAATTGGGAGGTGAGTTTGAATGGAGAAAAACTGGAGGAAGTGAAGTGTTTTAGATATCTGGGAGTGGATCTGGCAGCGGATGGAACCATGGAAGCGGAAGTGGATCATAGGGTGGGGGAGGGGGAGAAAATTCTGGGGGCCTTGAAGAATGTGTGGAAGTCGAGAACATTATCTCGGAAAGCAAAAATGGGTATGTTTGAAGGAATAGTGGTTCCAACAATGTTGTATGGTTGCGAGGCGTGGGCTATGGATAGAGTTGTGCGCAGGAGGATGGATGTGCTGGAAATGAGATGTTTGAGGACAATGTGTGGTGTGAGGTGGTTTGATAGAGTGAGTAACGTAAGGGTAAGAGAGATGTGTGGAAATAAAAAGAGCGTGGTTGAGAGAGCAGAAGAGGGTGTTTTGAAGTGGTTTGGGCACATGGAGAGGATGAGTGAGGAAAGATTGACCAAGAGGATATATGTGTCGGAGGTGGAGGGAACAAGGAGAAGAGGGAGACCAAATTGGAGGTGGAAAGATGGAGTGAAAAAGATTTTGTGGGATCGGGGCCTGAACATGCAGGAGGGTGAAAGGAGGGCAAGGAACAGAGTGAATTGGAGCGATGTGGTATACCGGGGCTGACGTGCTGTCAGTGGATTGAATCAAGGCATGTGAAGCGTCTGGGGTAAATCATGGAAAGCTGTGTAGGTATGTATATTTGCGTGTGGACGTATGTATATACATGTGTATGGGGGGGGGGGTTGGGCCATTTCTTTCGTCTGTGTCCTTGCGCTACCTCGCAAACGCGGGAGACAGCGCCAAAGTAAAAAAAAAAAAAAAAAAATATATATATATATATATATATATATATATATATATATATATATATATATATATATATATATATATATATATATATATATATATATATATATATATATATATATTCCCTGGGGATAGGGGAGAAAGAATACTTCCCACGTATTCCCTGCGTGTCGTAGAAGGCGACTAAAAGGGAAGGGAGCGGGGGGCTGGAAATCCTCCCGTCTCGTTTTTTTTTTTTTTTTTTTTTTCCAAAAGAAGAAACAGAGAAGAGGGCCAGGTGAGGATATTCCCTGAAAGGCCCAGTCCTCTGTTCTTAACGCTACCTCGCTATCGCGGGAAATAGCGAATAGTATGAAAAAAAAAAAAAAAAAAAAAAGAAATATATATATATTTTTTTTTTTTTTTATACTTTGTCGCTGTCTCCCGCGTTTGCGAGGTAGCGCAAGGAAACAGACGAAAGAAATGGCCCAACCCCCCCCCCCCATACACATGTATATACATACGTCCACACACGCAAATATATATACCTACACAGCTTTCCATGGTTTACCCCAGACGCTTCACATGCCTTGATTCAATCCACTGACAGCACGTCAACCCCGGTATACCACATCGCTCCAATTCACTCTATTCCTTCCCCTCCTTTCACCCTCCTGCATGTTCAGGCCCCGATCACACAAAATCTTTTTCACTACATCTTTCCACCTCCAATTTGGTCTCCCTCTTCTCCTTGTTCCCTCCACCTCCGACACATATATCCTCTTGGTCAATCTTTCCTCACTCATCCTCTCCATGTGCCCAAACCACTTCAAAACACCCTCTTCTGCTCTCTCAACCACGCTCTTTTTATTTCCACACATCTCTTTTACCCTTACGTTACTCACTCCATCAAACCACCTCACACCACACCTTGTCCTCAAACATCTCATTTCCAGCACATCCAACCTCCTGCGCACAACTCTATCCATAGCCCACGCCTCGCAACCATACAACATTGTTGGAACCACTATTCCTTCAAACATACCCATTTTTGCTTTCCGAGATAATGTTCTCGACTTCCACACATTCTTCAAGGCCCCCAGGATTTTCGCCTCCTCCCCCACCCTATGATCCACTTCCGCTTCCATGGTTCCATCCGCTGCCAGATCCACTCCCAGATATCTGAAACACTTCACTTCCTCCAGTTTTTCTCCATTCAAACTCACCTCCCAATTGACTTGACCCTCAACCCTACTGTACCTAATAACCTTGCTCTTATTCACATTTACTCTTAACTTTCTTCTTCCACACACTTTTCCAAACTCAGTCACCAGCTTCTGCAGTTTCTCACATGAATCAGCCACCAGCGCTGTATCATCAGCGAACAACAACTGACTCACTTCTCAAGCTCTCTCATCCCCAACAGACTTCATACTTGCCCCTCTTTCCAAAACTCTTGCATTTACCTCCCTAACAACCCCATCCATAAACAAATTAAACAATCATGGAGACATCACACACCCCTGCCGCAAACCTACATTCACTGAGAACCAATCACTTTCCTCTCTTCCTACACGCACACATGCCTTACATCCTTGATAAAACCTTTTCACTGCTTCCAACAACTTTCCTCCCACACCATATATTCTTAATACCTTCCACAGAGCATCTCTATCAACTCTATCATATGCCTTCTCCAGATCCATAAATGCTACATACAAATCCATTTGCTTTTCTAAGTATTTCTCACATACATTCTTCAAAGCAAACACCTGATCCACACATCCTATACCACTTCTGAAACCACACTGCTCTTCCCCAATCTGATGCTCTGTACATGCCTTCACCCTCTCAATCAATACCCTCCCATATAATTTACCAGGAATACTCAACAAACTTATACCTCAGTAATTTGAGCACTCACTCTTATCCCCTTTGCCTTTGTACAATGGCACTATGCACGCATTCCGCCAATCCTCAGGCACCTCACCATGAGTCATACATACATTAAATAACCTTACCAACCAGTCAACAATACAGTCACCCCCTTTTTTAATAAATTCCACTGCAATACCATCCAAACCTGCTTCCTTGCCGGCTTTCATCTTCCGCAAAGCTTTCACTACCTCTTCTCTGTTTACCAAATCATTTTCCCTAACCCTCTCACTTTGCACACCACCTCGACCAAAACACCCTATATCTGCCACTCTATCATCAAACACTTTTAACAAACCTTCAAAATACTCACTCCATCTCCTTCTCACATCACCACTACTTGTTATCACCTCCCCATTTGCGCCCTTCACTGAAGTTCCCATTTGCTCCCTTGTCTTACGCACTTTATTTACCTCTTTCCAGAACATCTTTTTATTCTCCCTAAAATTTAATGATACTCTTATATATATATATATATATATATATATATATATATATATATATATATATATATATATATATATATATATATATATATATATATATATATATATATATATATATATATATATATATATATATATATATATATATATATATATATATATATATATATATATATATATATATATATATATATATATATATATATATATATATATATATATATGTCTTACATCGAGGATGTAAGGCATGTGTACGTGTAGGAAGAGAGGAAAGTGATTGGTTCTCAGTGAATGTAGGTTTCCGGCAGGGGTGTGTGATGTCTCCATGGTTGTTTAATTTGTTTATGGATGGGGTTGTTAGGGAGGTAAATGCAAGAGTTTTGGAAAGATGGGCAAGTATGAAATCTGTTTGGGATGAGAGAGCTTGGGAAGTGAGTCAGTTGTTGTTCGCTGATGATACAGCGCTGGTGGCTGATTCATGTGAGAAACTGCAGAAGCTTGTGACTGAGTTTGGTAAAGTGTGTGGAAGAAGAAAGTTAAGAGTAAATGTGAATAAGAGCAAGGTTATTAGGGATAGTAGGGTTGAGGGACAAGTCAATTGGGAGGTATGTTTGAATGGAGAAAAACTGGAGGAAGTGAAGTGTTTTAGATATCTGGGAGTAGATTTGGCAGCGGATAGAAGCATGGAAGCGGAAGCGAATCATAGTGTGGTGGAGGGGGAAAAAGTTCTGGGAGCGTTGAAGAATGTGTGGAAGTCGAGAACATTATCTCAGAAATCAAAAATGGGTATGTTTGAAGGGATCGTGGTTCTGTCAATGTTATATGTTTGCAAGGCATAGGCTATAGATAGAGTTGTGTGGAGGAGGGTGGATGTGCTGGAAATGAGATGTTTGAGGACAATATGAGATGTGAGGTGGTTTGATTGAGTAAGTGATAATAGGGTGAGAGAGAGGTGTGGTAATAAAAAGAGTGTGGTTGAGAGAGCAGAAGAGGGTGTTTTGAAATGGTTCGGTCACATGGAGAGAATGAGTGATGAAAGATTGACCAAGAGGATATATGTGTCAGAGAGGAGGGAACGAGGAGAAGTGGGAGACCAAATTGGAGGGGGAAGAATGGAGTGAAAACGATTCTGAGCAATTGGGGCCTAAACATGCAGAATGGTGAAATACGTGCATAGAATAGAATGGTTTGGAATGATGTGGTTTACTTCTGGTCGACATGCTGTCAATGGACTGAACTAGGGCATGTGAAGTATCCGGAATAAACCATGGAGAGGCCTGTGGGACCTGGATAGGGAGCTGTGGTTTTGGTGCATTACACAACAGCTTGAGAATGAGTGTGAGTGGATATAACCTTTTTTTCGTGTTTCCTGTGAGGTGGGATGGTACCGAGAATGAAGACAAACAAGCATGAGTATGTATATATGTATATGAATATCCCTGGGAATAGGGGAGAAAGAATACTTCCCACATATTCCCTGCGTGTCGCAGAAGGCGACTAAAAGGGGAGGGAGCAGGGGGCTGGAAATCCTCCCCTCTTATTATTTTTTTTTCATTTTCCAAAAGAAGGAATAGAGAAGGGGGCCAGGTGAGGATATTCCCTTAAAGGCCCAGTTCTCTGTTCTTAACGCTACCTCGCTAACGCGGGAAATGGCGAATAGTTTGAAAGAAAAAGAAAATATATATATATGTATATATATATATTTATATATATGTATGTATATATATATATATATATATATATATATATATATATATATATATATATATATATATATATATATATATATATATATATATATATATATATATATGTATATATATATATATATATTTTATCCCTGGGGATAGGGGAGAAAGAATACTTCCCACGTATTCCCTGCGTGTCGTAGAAGGCGACTAAAAGGGAAGGGAGCGGGGGGCTGGAAATCCTCCCCTCTCGTTTTTTTTTTTTTTTTCTTTTTTTTCTCCAAAAGAAGGAACAGAGAAGAGGTCCAGGTGAGGATATTCCCTCAAAGGCCCAGTCCTCTGTTCTTAACGCTACCTCGCTATCGCGGGAAATAGCGAATAGTATGAAAAAAAAAATATATATATATATACATACATATATATATATATATATATATATATATATATATATATATATATATATATATATATATATATATATATATATATATATATATATATATATATATATATATTTATTTATTTATTTTACTTTGTCGCTGTCTCCCGCGTTAGCGAGGTAGCATTAAGATCAGAGGACTGAGCCTTTGAGGGAATATCCTCACTTGGCCCCCTTCTCTGTTCCTTCTTTTGGAAAATCAAAAACGAGAGGGGAGGATTTCTAGCCCCCCCACTCCCTTCCCTTTTAGTCGCCTTCTACGACA
>NC_092236.1:31166665-31191665 GCF_036320965.1 Panulirus ornatus
CGTTTTTTTTTTTTCTTATTTTTTTTTTCCAAAAGAAGGAACAGAGAAGGGGGCCAGGTGAGGATATTCCCTCAAAGGCCCAGTCCTCTGTTCTTAGCGCTACCTCGCTAATGCGGGAAATGGCGAATAGTAAAAAAAAAAAAAAAAAAAAAAAAAAAACATATATATATATATATATATGTATATATATATATATATATATATATATATATATATATATATATATATATATATATATATATATATATATATATATATATATATATATATACATATATATATATATATATATATATATATATATATATATATATGTATATATATATATATATATATATATGTATATATATATGTGTATGTACATGTGTATGGGGGGGGGTTGGGCCATTTCTTTCGTCTGTTTCCTTGCGCTACCTCGCAAACGCGGGAGACAGCGACAAAGTATAAAAAAAAAAAAAAAAAGAATATATATATATATATATATATATATATATATATATATTTTTTTTTTTTTTTTTTTTTTTTTTACTTTGTCGCTGTCTCCCGCGTTTGCGAGGTAGCGCGAGGAAACAGACGAAAGAAATGGCCCAACCCCCATACACACGTACATACACACGTCCACACACGCAAATATACATACCTACACAGCTTTCCATGGTTTACCCCAGACGCTTCACATGCCCTTATTCAATCAATTGACAGCACGTCAACCCCGGTATACCACATCGGTCCAATTCACTCTATTCCTTGCCCTCCTTTCACCTCCTTCATGTTCAGGCCACAATCACACAAAATCTTTTTCATTCCATCTTTCCACCTCCAATTTGGTCTCCCTACTTCTCCTCGTTCCCTACACCTCCGACACATATGTCCTCTTGGTGAATCTTTCCTCACTCATTCTCTCTATGTGCCCAAACCATTTCAAAACACCCTCTTCTGCTCTCTCAACCACGCTCTTTTTATTTCCACACTTCTCTCTTACACTTACGTTACTTACTCGATCAAACCACCTCACACCACACATTGTCCTCAAACATCTCATTTCCAGCACATCCATCCTCCTGCGCACAACTCTATGCATAGCCCACGCCTCGCAACCATACAACATTGTTGGAACCACTATTCCTTCAAACATACAAATTTTTGCTTTCCGAGATAATGTTCTAGACTTCCACACATTCTTCAAGGCTCCTAGGATTTTCGCCCCCTCCCCCACCCTGTGATCCGCTTCAGCTTCCATGGTTCCATCCGCTGCCAGATCCACTCCCAGATATCTAAAACACTTTACTTCCTCCAGTTTTTCTCCATTCAAACTTACCTCCCAATTGACTTGACCCTCAACCCTACTGTACCTAATTACCTTGCTCTTATTCACATTTACTCTTAACTTTCTTCTTTCACAAACTTTACCAAACTCAGTCACCAGCTTCTGCAGTTTCTCACATGAATCAGCCACCAGCGCTGTATCATCAGCGAACAACAACTGACTCACTTCCCAAGCTCTCTCATAACCAAGAGACTTCATACTTGCCCCTCTTTCCAAAACTCTTGCATTCACCTCCCTAACAACCCCATCCATAAACATATTAAACAACCATGGAGACATCACACACCCCTGCCGCGAACCTACATTCACTGAGAACCAATTACTTTCCTCTCTTACTACACTCGATAAAAACTTTTCACTGCTTCTAACAACTTGCCTCCCACACCGTATATTCTTAATACCTTCCACAGAGCATCTCTATCAACTCTATCATATGCCTTCTCCAGATCCATAAATGCTATATACAAATCCATTTGCTTTTCTAAGTATTTCTCACATACATTCTTCAAAGCAAACACCTGATCAACACATCCTCTACTACTACAGAAACCACACTGCTCTTCCCCAATCTGATGCTCTGTACATGCCTTCACCCTCTCAATCAATACCCTCCCATATATTTACAAGGAATACTCAACAAACTTATACCTCTGTAATTTGAGCACTCACTCTTATCCCCTTTGCCTTTATACAATGGCACAATGCACGCATTCCGCCAATCCTCAGGCACCTCACCATGAGTCATACATACATTAAATTACCTTACCAACCAGTCAATAATACAGTCACTCCCTTTTTTAATAAGTTCCACTGCAATACCATCCAAACCTGCTGCCTTGCCGGCTTTCATCTTCCGCAAAGCTTTTACTACCTCTTCTCTGTTTACCAAATCATTTTCCCTAACCCTCTCACTTTGCACACCACCTCGACCAAAACACCCTATATCTGCCATTCTATAATCAAACACATTCAACAAACATTCAAAATACTCACTCCATCTCCTTCAGACATCACCACTACTTGTTATCACCTCCCCATTTGCGCCCTTCACTGAAGTTCCCATCTGCTCCCTTGTCTTACGCACTTTATTTACCTCCTTCCAGAACATCTTTTTATTCTCCCTGAAATTTAATGATACTCTCTCACCCCAAATCTCATTTGCATTCTTTTTCACCTCTTTCACTTTTCTCTTGACCTCCTGTCTCTTTCTTTTATACATCTCCCACTCAATTGCATTTTTTCCCTGCAAAAATCGTCCAAATGCCTCTCTCTTCTCTTTCACTAATAATCTTACTTCTTCATCCCACCACTCACTACCCTTTCTAATCAACCCACCTCCCACTCATCTCATGCCACAAGCATCTTTTGCGCAATCCATCACTGATTCCCTAAATACATCCCATTTCTCCCCCACTCTCCTTACTTCCATTGTTCTCACCTTTTTCCATTCTGTACTCAGTCTCTCCTGGTACTTCCTCACACAAGTCTCCTTCCCAAGCTCACTTACTCTCACCACCCTCTTCACCCCAACATTCACTCTTCTTTTCTGAAAAACCATACAAATCTTCACCTTAGCCTCCACAAGATAATGATGAGACATCCCTCCAGTTGCACCTCTCTTTCGTGCGCCTGTCAATTAACATGTAAACCAATAACGGTCTCTGACCATCTCTCCTACTTACATACGTATACTTATGTATATCTCGCTTTTTAAACAAGGTATTCCCAGTCACCAGTCCTTTTTCAGCACATAAATCTACAAGCTCTTCACCATTTCAATTTACAACACTGAACACCCCATGTATACCAATTATTCCCTCAACTGCCACCTTACTCACCTTTTCATTCAAATCACCCATCACTATAACCCGGTCTCGTGCATCAAAACCACTAACACACTCATTCAGCTGCTCCCAAAACACTTGCCTCTCATGATCTTTCTTCTCATGCCCAGGTGCATATGCACCAATAATCACCCATCTCTCTCCATCAACTTTCAGTTTTACCCATATCAATCGAGAATTTACTTTCTTACATTCTATCACATACTCCCAAAACTCCTGTTTCAGGAGTACTGCTATTCCTTCCCTTGCTCTTGTCCTCTCACTAACCCCTGACTTTACTCCCAAGACATTCCCAAACCACTCTTCCCCTTCACCTTGAGCTTCGTTTCACTCAGAGCCAAAACATCCAGGTTCCTTTCCTCAAACATACTACCTATCTGTCCTTTTTTCACATCTTGGTTACATCCACACACATTTAGACACCCCAGTCTGAGCCATCGAGGAGGATGAGCACTCCCCGCATGACTCCTTCTTCTGTTTCCTATTTTAGAAAGTTGAAAAAATACAAGGAGGGGAGGATTTTTGGCCCCCCGCTCCCGTCCCCTCTAGTCGGCTTCTACGACACGCGAAGAATGCTTGGGAAGTATTCTTTCACCCCTATCCCCAGGGATAATATATATATATATATATATATATATATATATATATATATATATATATATATATATATATATATATATATATATATATATATATATATATATATATATATATATATATATATATATATATATATATATATATATATATATATATATATATATATATATATATATATATATATATATATATATATATATATATATATATATATATATATATATATATATATATATATATATATATATATATATATATATATATATATATATATATATATATATATATATATATATATATATATATATATATATATATATATATATATATATATATATATATATATATATATATATATATATATATATATATATATATACATATGGAAAAAGTAAGAAATGATTTAGAAAACTGAAACTTCTAGCTTCAAATGAAATGAGAAATTGAATGTCACAGAATGGTTCAACCTCTGGTTATGGAAAAGGGAAATGTATAAATAATTTACACAAACGTCAATAGTAGTTCTCATCAATTTAACCACTGTTTTAATAATATATATATATATATATATATATATATATATATATATATATATATATATATATATATATATATATATATCTTTTTTCTTTCAAACTATTCGCCATTTCCCGCATTAGCGAGGTAGCGTTAAGAACAGAGGACTGGGCCTTGAGGGAATACCCTCACCTGGCCCAATTCTCTGTTCCTTCTTTTGGAAAATTAAAAAAAAAAAAAAAAAAAAAACGAGAGGGGAAGATTTCGAGCCCCTCGCTCCCTCCCCTTTTAGTCGGCTTCTACGACAAGCAGGGAATACGTGGGAAGTACTCTTTCTCCCCTATCCCCAGGGATAATATATATGTATGTATATGATGATGATTGGGAATACCTGGTTTAAAAAGCGAAGTATACATAAGTATACTTATGTAAGTAGGAGAGATGGCCAGAGAGCGTTATTGGATTACGTGTTAATTGACAGGCGTGCGAAAGAGAGACTTTTGGATGTTAATGTGCTGAGAGGTGCAACTGGAGGGATGTCTGATCATTATCTTGTGGAGGCTAAGGTGAAGATTTGTATGGGTTTTCAGAAAAGAAGAGTGAATGTTGGGGTGAAGAGGGTGGTGAGAGTAAGTGAGCTTGAGAAGGAGACTTGTGTGAGGAAGTACCAGGAGAGACTGATTACAGAATGGAAAAAGGTGAGAACAATGGAAGTAAGGGGAGTGGGGGAGGAATGGGATGTATTTAGGGAATCAGTGATGGATTGCGCAAAAGATGCTTGTGGCATGAGAAGAGTGGGAGGTGGGTTGATTAGAAAGGGTAGTGAGTGGTGGGATGAAGAAGTAAGAGTATTAGTGAAAGAGAAGAGAGAGGCATTTGGACGATTTTTGCAGGGAAAAAATGCAATTGAGTGTGAGATGTATAAAAGAAAGAGACAGGAGGTCAAGAGAAAGGTGCAAGAGGTGAAAAAAAGGGCAAATGAGAGTTGGGGTGAGAGAGTATCATTAAATTTTAGGGAGAATAAAAAGATGTTCTGGAAGGAGGTAAATAAAGTGCGTAAGACAAGGGAGCAAATGGGAACTTCAGTGAAGGGCGCAAATGGGGAGGTGATAACAAGTAGTGGTGATGTGAGAAGGAGATGGAGCGAGTATTTCGAAGGTTTGTTGAATGTGTTTGATGATAGGGTGGCAGATATAGGGTGTTTTGGTCGAGGTGGTGTGCAGAGTGAGAGGGTTAGGGAAAATGATTTGGTAAACAGAGAAGAGGTAGTGAAAGCTTTGCGGAAGATGAAAGCCGGCAAGGCATCAGGTTTGGATGGTATTGCAGTGGAATTTATTAAAAAAGGGAGTGACTGTATTGTTGGCTGGTTGGTAAGGTTATTTAATGTATGTATGACTCATGGTGAGGTGCCTGAGAATTGGCGGAATGCGTGCATAGTGCCATTGTACAAAGGCAAAGGGGATAAGAGTGAGTGCTCAAATTACAGAGGTATAAGTTTGCTGAGTATTCCTGGTAAATTATATGGGAGGGTATTGATTGAGAGGGTGAAGGCATGTACAGAGCATCAGATTGGGGAAGAGCAGTGTGGTTTCAGAAGTGGTAGAGGATGTGTGGATCAGGTGTTTGCTTTGAAGAATGTATGTGAGAAATACTTAGAAAAGCAAATGGATTTGTATGTAGCATTTATGGATCTGGAGAAGGCAT
The DNA here is from genome assembly GCF_036320965.1 of Panulirus ornatus. Taxonomy (NCBI): domain Eukaryota; kingdom Metazoa; phylum Arthropoda; class Malacostraca; order Decapoda; family Palinuridae; genus Panulirus; species Panulirus ornatus. The sequence goes on from NC_092236.1 coordinate 31,172,657, forward strand.
ATGATAGAGTTGATAGAGATGCTCTGTGGAAGGTATTAAGAATATATGGTGTAGGAGGAAAGTTGTTAGAAGCAGTGAAAAGTTTTTATCGAGGATGTAAGGCATGTGTACGTGTAGGAAGAGAGGAAAGTGATTGGTTCTCAGTGAATGTAGGTTTGCGGCAGGGGTGTGTGATGTCTCTATGGTTGTTTAATTTGTTTATGGATGGGGTTGTTAGGGAGGTAAATGCAAGAGTTTTGGAAAGAGGGGCAAGTATGAAGTCTGTTGGGGATGAGAGAGCTTGGGAAGTGAGTCAGTTGTTGTTCGCTGATGACACAGCGCTGGTGGCTGATTCATGTGTGAAACTGCAGAAGCTGGTGACTGAGTTTGGTAAAGTGTGTGGAAGAAGAAAGTTAAGAGTAAATGTGAATAAGAGCAAGGTTATTAGGTACAGTAGGGTTGAGGGTCAAGTCAATTGCGAGGTGAGTTTGAATGGAGAAAAACTGGAGGAAGTGAAGTGTTTTAGATATCTGGGAGTGGATCTGGCAGCGGATGGAACCATGGAAGCGGAAGTGGATCATAGGGTGGGGGAGGGGGCGAAAATTCTGGGGGCCTTGAAGAATGTGTGGAAGTCGAGAACATTATCTCGGAAAGCAAAAATGGGTATGTTTGAAGGAATAGTGATTCCAACAATGTTGTATGGTTGCGAGGGGTGGGCTATGGATAGAGTTGTGCGCAGGAGGATGGATGTGCTGGAAATGAGATGTTTGAGGACAATGTGTGGTGTGAGGTGGTTTGATCGAGTGAGTAGCGTAAGGGTAAGAGAGATGTGTGGAAATAAAAAGAACGTGGTTGAGAGAGCAGAAGAGGGTGTTTTGAAGTGGTTTGGGCAAATGGAGAAGATGAGTGAGGAAAGATTGACCAAGAGGATATATGTGTCGGAGGTGGACGGAACAAGGAGAAGAGGGAGACCAAATTGGAGGTGGAAAGATGGAGTGAAAAAGATTTTGTGTGATCGGGGCCTGAACATGCAGGAGGATGAAAGGAGGGCAAGGAACAGAGTGAATTGGAGCGATGTGGTATACCGGGGCTGACGTGCTGTCAGTGGATTGAATCAAGGCATGTGAAGCGTCTGGGGTAAACCATGGAAAGCTGTGTAGGTATGTATATTTGCGTGTGTGGACGTATGTATATACATGTGTATGGGGGGGGGGCCATTTCTTTCGTCTGTTTCCTTGCGCTACCTCGCAAACGCGGGAGACAGCGACAAAGTATAAAAAAAAAAAAATATATATATATATATATATATATATATATATATATATATATATATATATATATATATATATATATATATATATAATATATATACATATTTTTTTCTTTTTTTTTTTTTTTGCTTTGTCGCTGTCTCCCGCGTTTGCGAGGTAGCGCAAGAAAACAGACGAAAGAAATGGCCCAAACCATCCCCATACACATGTATATACATACGTCCACACACGTAAATATACATTACCTACACAGCTTTCCATGGTTTACCCCAGACACTTCACATGCCCTGATTCAATGATTCAATTTTTGCTTTCTGAGATAATGTTCTCGACTTCCACACATTCTTCAAGGCTCCCAGAATTTTCGCCCCCTGCCCCACCCTATGATCCACTTCCGCTTCCATGGTTCCATCCGCTGCCAGATCCACTCCCAGATATCTAATACACTTTACTTCCTCCACTTTTTCTCCATTCAAACTTACCTCCCAATTGACAGGACACGCAACCCTACTCTACCTAATAACCTTGCTCTTAATCACATTTACTTTTAACTTTCTTCTTTCACACACTTTACCAAACTCAGTCACCAGCTTCTGCAGTTACTCACATGAATCAGCCATCAGCGCTGTGTCATGAGCGAACAACAACTGACTCACTTCACAAGCTCTTTCATCCCCAACAGAATTCATACTTGCCCCTCTTTCCAAAACTCTTGCATTCACCTCCCTAACAACCCCATCCATAAACAAATTAAACAACCATGGAGACATCACACACCCGTGCCGCAAATCTACATTCACTGAGAACCAATCCCTTTCTTCTCTTCCTACACTTACACATGCCTTACATCCTCGATAAAAACTTTTCACTGCTTCTAACAACTTTACTCCCACACCATATATTCTTAATACCTTCCACAGAGCATCTCTATTAACTCTATTATATGCCTTCTCCAGATCCATAAATGCTACATACAAATCCATTTGCTTTTTTAAGTATTTCTCACATACATTCTTCAAAGGAAACCCCTGATCCACACATCCTCTACCACTTGTGAAACCACACTGCTCTTCCCCAATCTGATGCTCTGTACATGCCTTCACCCTCTCAATCAATACCCTCCCATATAATTTACCAGGAATACTCAACAACCTTATACCTCTGTAATCTGAGTACTCACTCTTATCCCATTTACCTTTGTACAATGGCACTATGCACGCATTCCACCAATCCTCAGGCATCTCACCATGAGTCATACATACATTAAATAACCTTACCAACCAGTCAATGATACAGTAACCCACATTTTTAATAAATTCCACTGCAATACTATCCAAACCTGCTGCCTTGCCGGCTTTCATATTCAGGAAAGCTTTTACTACCTCTTCTCTGTTTAACAAATCATTTTCCCTAACCCTCTCACTTTGCACACCACCTCGACCAAAACACCCTATATCTGCCATTCTATCATCAAACACATTCAACAAACCTTCAAAATACTCACTCCATCTCCTTCTCACATCACCACTACTTGTTATCACCTCCCCATTTGCGCCCTTCACTGAAGTTCCCATTTGCTCCCTTGTCTTACGCACTTTATTTACCTCCTTCCAGAACATCTTTTTATTCTCCCCAAAATTTAATGATACTCTCTAACCCCAACTCTTATTTGCCCTCTTTTTCACCTCTTGCACCTTTCTCTTCACCTCCTGTCTCTTTCTTTTATACATCTCCCACTCAATTGCATTTTTTCTCTGGAAAAATCGTCCAAATGCCTCTCTCTTCTCTTTCACTAATAATCTTACTTCTTCATCCCACCACTCACTACCCTTTCTAATCAACCCACCTCCCACTCTTATCATGCCACAAGTATTTTTTGCGCAATCAATCATTGATTCCCTAAATACATCCCATTCCTCCCCCACTCCCCTTATATATATATATATATATATATATATATATATATATATATATATATATATATATATATATATATATATATATATATATATATATATATATATATTTTATTATACTTTGTCGCTGTCTCCCGCGTTTGCGAGGTAGCGCAAGGAAACAGACGAAAGAAATGGCCCACCCCCCCCCCATACACATGTATATACATACGTCCACACACGCAAATATACATACCTACACAGCTTTCCATGGTTTACCCCAGACGCTTCACATGCCTTGATTCAATCCACTGACAGCACGTCAACCCCGGTATACCACATCGCTCCAATTCACTCTATTCCTTGCCCTCCTTTCACCCTCCTGCATGTTCAGGCCCCGATCACACAAAATCTTTTTCACTCCATCTTTCCACCTCCAATTTGGTCTCCCTCTTCTCCTCGTTCCCTCCACCTCCGACACATATATCCTCTTGGTCAATCTTTCCTCACTCATTCTCTCCATGTGCCCAAACCACTTCAAAACACCCTCTTCTGCTCTCTCAACCACGCTCTTTTTATTTCCACACATCTCTCTTACCCTTACGTTACTCACTCGATCAAACCACCTCACACCACACATTGTCCTCAAACATCTCATTTCCAGCACATCCATCCTCCTGCGCACAACTCTATCCATAGCCCACGCCTCGCAACCATACAACATTGTTGGAACCACTATTCCTTCAAACATACCCATTTTTGCTTTCCGAGATAATGTTCTCGACTTCCACACATTCTTCAAGGCCCCCAGAATTTTCGCCCCCTCCCCCACCCTATGATCCACTTCCACTTCCATGTTTCCATCCGCTGCCAGATCCACTCCCAGATATCTAAAACACTTCACTTCCTCCAGTTTTTCTCCATTCAAACTCACCTCCAATTGACTTGACCCTCAACCCTACTGTACCTAATAACCTTGCTCTTATTCACATTTACTCTTAACTTTCTTCTTCCACACACTTTACCAAACTCAGTCACCAGCTTCTGCAGTTTCTCACATGAATCAGCCACCAGCGCTGTATCATCAGCGAACAACAACTGACTCACTTCCCAAGCTCTCTCATCCCCAACAGACTTCATACTTGCCCCTCTTTCAAAAACTCTTGCATTTACCTCCCTAACAACCCCATCCATAAACAAATTAAACAACCATGGAGACATCACACACCCCTGCCGCAAACCTACATTCACTGAGAACCAATCACTTTCCTCTCTTCCTACACGTACACATGCCTTACATCCTCGATAAAAACTTTTCACTGCTTCTAACAACTTTCCTCCTACACCATATATTCTTAATACCTTCCACAGAGCATCTCTATCAACTCTATCATATGCCTTCTCCAGATCCATAAATGCTACATACAAATCCATTTGCTTTTCTAAGTATTTCTCACATACATTCTTCAAAGCAAACACCTGATCCACACATCCTCTACCACTTCTGAAACCACACTGCTCTTCCCCAATCTGATGCTCTGTACATGCCTTCACCCTCTCAATCAATACCCTCCCATATAATTTACCAGGAATACTCAACAAACTTATACCTCTGTAATTTGAGCACTCACTCTTATCCCCTTTGCCTTTGTACAATGGCCCTATGCACACATTCCGGCAATCCTCAGGCACCTCACCATGAGTCATACATACATTAAATAACCTTACCAACCAGTCAACAATACAGTCACCCCCTTTTTTAATAAATTCCACTGCAATACCATCCAAACCTGCTGCCTTGCCGGTTTTCATCTTCCGCAAAGCTTTCACAACCTCTTCTCTGTTTAACAAATCATTTTCCCTAACCCTCTCACTTTGCACACCACCTCGACCAAAACACCCTATATCTGCCACTCTATCATCAAACACATTCAACAAACCTTCAAAATACTCACTCCATCTCCTTCTCACATCACCACTACTTGTTATCACCTCCCCATTTGCGCCCTTCACTGAAGTTCCCATTTGCTCCCTTGTCTTACGCACTTTATTTACCTCCTTCCAGAACATCTTTTTATTCTCCCTAAAATTTAATGATACTCTCTCACCCCAACTCTCATTTGCCCTTTTTTTCACCTCTTGCACCTTTCTCTTGACCTCCTGTCTCTTTCTTTTATACATCTCACACTCAATTGCATTTTTTCCCTGCAAAAATCGTCCAAATGCCTCTCTCTTCTCTTTCACTAATACTCTTACTTCTTCATCCCACCACTCACTACCCTTTCTAATCAACCCACCTCCCACTCTTCTCATGCCACAAGCATCTTTTGCGCAATCCATCACTGATTCCCTAAATACATCCCATTCCTCCCCCACTCCCCTTACTTCCATTGCTCTCACCTTTTTCCATTCTGTACTCAGTCTCTCCTGGTACTTCCTCACACAGGTATCTTTCCCAAGCTCACTTACTCTCACCACCCTCTTCACCCTAACATTCACTCTTCTTTTCCGAAAACCCATACAAATCTTCACCTTAGCCTCCACAAGATAATGATCAGACATCCCTCCAGTTGCACCTCTCAGCACATTAACATCCAAAAGTCTCTCTTTCGCACGCCTGTCAATTAACACGTAATCCAATAATGCTCTCTGGCCATCTCTCCTACTTACATAAGTATACTTATGTATATCGCGCTTTTTAAACCAGGTATTCCCAATCATCAGTCCTTTTTCAGCACATAAATCTACAAGCTCTTCACCATTTCCATTTACAACACTGAACACCCCATGTATACCAATTATTCCCTCAACTGCCACATTACTCACCTTTGCATTCAAATCACCCATCACTATAACCCGGTCTCGTGCATCAAAACCACTAACACACTCATTCAGCTGCTCCCAAAACACTTGCCTCTCATGATCTTTCTTCTCATGCCCGGGTGCATATGCACCAATAATCACCCACCTCTCTCCATCAACTTTCAGTTTTACCCATATTAATCGAGAATTTACATTCTATCACATACTCCCACAACTCCTGTTTCAGGAGTATTGCTACTCCTTCCCTTGCTCTTGTCCTCTCACTAACCCCTCACTTTACTCCCCAGACATTCCCAAACCACTCTTCCCCTTTACCCTTGAGCTTCGTTTCACTCAGAGCCAAGACATCCAGGTTCCTTTTCTCAAACATACTACCTATCTCTCCTTTTTTCACATCTTGGTTACATCCACACACATTTAGACACCCCACTCTGAGCCTTCGAGGAGGATGAGCACTCCCCGCGTGACTCCTTCTGCTGTTTCCCATTTTAGAAAGTTAATACAAGGAGGGGAGGATTTCTGGCCCCCCGCTCCCGTCCCCTCTAGTCGCTTTCTACGACACGCGAGGAATACGTGGGAAGTATTCTTTCACCCCTATCCCCAGGGATAATATACATATATATATACATATACACATACACACACATACACATACATACGCACATATACACACACACACACACACACATACATATATATATACATATGAAAAATGTAAGAAACAATTTAGAAAACTGAAACTTCTAGCTTGAAATGAATGAAAAAATGAATGTCACATAATGGTTCAACCTCTGGCTATGGAGAAAGGAAATGTATAATTTATTTACACAAACGTCAATAGCAGTTCTCATCCATTTAACCACTGTATCAATAAGCTTCAATGTCTAAGCTTCATTTTTCTCCAATTTCACTATTTTCTTGTCAAAACACCATGTATGAAAACTATCACTCCAGTAACACAACTATAAACATTTACTTCCCCTTTAAAAAGAAGTTCTGGGGAAGTCTGTCTCGATACACTGCGGGAAACTCTACCACCTGGCGAGGTTTGTGTTGCAATGGTTCCCGATTCACAAACGTAGTAGCATCACTGGTGGGCCAAGGTAGTTCCGTTGGCGAAGAGGCGCTCAAAGCTGATCTGTCCGTGGTTGTTAGTAGACGCATCTCCTTGTGTAATATTGCTGGCGGTGAAGTTGGTCCCGTCCACGTCCCCCGACGCCATCTCATACATCAGGCAGCTCTCGTACTTGTCGGATTCCTTGGATCTGGGCACGGTAAGTGCCTTCCACTCCTCCAAGGAGAGCGTCGTGTTCTGGCGGCCGGGGACGTGACACCAGTGCTCTCAACTTCCTCGTATCCTCAGCGGTGATGTGAAATAATTTTGAGACCCCCTTCCAAGCCTTGCATTTTTGTTCATCCTTCTGCAACTCCTCTTCACTCTCCGCAAACAGGCATGCCACTAGCCACACTCATCATTTCTTCAAAATACCCTCTCCAACTTCCTTTTAAATCCTCCTTTTGATTCAGCTTGGAAGTATCTTTTTTAAGTGTTGAAAATATGCCAGGCTCCATGATGAAGTCAGTGCTCGAGAACTGCCGTAGGCAGTTGGACTGAATGTCCGCTGGACTGAGGGCTTCATCTTCCTCTTATGGTCGCTGCATACAGTAGATAATCTATAATCACTTCGTTATTATGGATGAAATATACAAGAAACGTGTTCCTGCATCACAACAAAACATTACGAGAGTCATATATATATATATATATATATATATATATATATATATATATATATATATATATATATATATATATATATATATATATATATATATATATATATATATATATATATATATATATATATATATATATATATATATATATATGTATATATGCATATATATATATATATATATATATATATATATATATATATATATATATGTATATATATATATATATATATATATATATATATATATATATATATATATATATATATATATATATATATATATATATATACATATATATATATATATATATATATATATATATATATATATATGTATATATACATATATATATATATATATATATATATATATATATATATATATATATATATATATATATATATATATATATATATATATATATATATATATATATATATATATATTTTTTTTTTTTTTTTTTTTTTTTATACTTTGTCGCTGTCTCCCGCGTCTGCGAGGTAGCGCAAGGAAACAGACGAAAGAAATGGCCCAACCCCCCCCCATACACATGTACATACACACGTCCACACACGCAAATATACATACCTACACAGCTTTCCATGGTTTACCCCAGACGCTTCACATGCCTTGATTCAATCCACTGACAGCACGTCAACCCCTGTATACCACATCGCTCCAATTCACTCTATTCCTTGCCCTCCTTTCACCCTCCTGCATGTTCAGGCCCCGATCACACAAAATCCTTTTCACTCCATCTTTCCACCTCCAATTTGGTCTCCCTCTTCTCCTCGTTCCCTCCACCTCCGACACATATATCCTCTTGGTCAATCTTTCCTCACTCATTCTCTCCATGTGCCCAAACCACTTCAAAACACCCTCTTCTGCTCTCTCAACCACGCTCTTTTTATTTCCACACATCTCTCTTACCCTTACGTTACTTACTCGATCAAACCACCTCACACCACACATTGTCCTCAAACATCTCATTTCCAGCACATCCATCCTCCTGCGCACAACTCTATCCATAGCCCACGCCTCGCAACCATACAACATTGTTGGAACCACTATTCCTTCAAACATACCCATTTTTGCTTTCCGAGATAATGTTCTCGACTTCCACACATTTTTCAAGGCTCCCAAAATTTTCGCCCCCTCCCCCACCCTATGATCCACTTCCGCTTCCATGGTTCCATCCGCTGACAGATCCACTCCCAGATATCTAAAACACTTCACTTCCTCCAGCCTTTCACCATTCAAACTCACCTCCCAATTGACTTGACCCTCAACCCTACTGTACCTAATAACCTTGCTCTTATTGACATTTACTCTTAACTTTCTTCTTCCACACACTTTACCAAACTCCGTCACCAGCTTCTGCAGTTTCTCACATGAATCCGCCACCAGCGCTGTATCATCAGCGAACAACAACTGACTCACTTCCCAAGCTCTCTCATCCCCAACAGACTTCATACTTGCCCCTCTTTCCAAAACTCTTGCATTTACCTCCCTAACAACCCCATCCATAAACAAATTAAACAACCATGGAGACATCATCCAGGAAATGGCAACAACATAATTTGAATATTCTTCCTTGCTAATTGTTTTGCATAGGAAATTTTCGTTAAGACAAAGCTCAATAACACCATATTCCCTGGTTCTATTCATCTCGCAAGGAAGTGCTTATCATACTCATCATTTCATTTTACACTTCTAACCAATTTGCTGTGGCTATTTCTTTTGACTTCCTTAACCTGTTCTACATTTCCAACACATAATCAGTAAGTTGAACAGAGGCATACTTATCGAGCTAACTTTCTTGTCATAATTGTTAAGGACCTTTAATATCCCTGCCAAATAAAACTTTATTTGGTAAATACCTCAGAAATTTTTACTTCGCACTTCTAATGCATGCGATACATAGGAATTCCTGCATCTCAGTCGTTTAAAATCTCCAGACAGGAATTAATCAGCGTTCCTTTGAGCGTCTAGTGAAAACGCTTTAAAACACCCTGACTCTTAGAGTGGTATAGAGATAATGAATATTGAATGATACTAAGAGAAACCATTTCTTGTTTGATTAAACCAGATGTAAAGTTTTCCTCTGACAAACCAAACAGAATAAACATGTCTATATAGGTATCACATGTCTTGAGTGATATACGGCGTGAGGGGATTACTTATGAGTACCCAGTATCAACGCATATAGAAAGCAAATGTTCATTAACACTCATGGTCGAAGCGATCCGACGCAATCAGTGATGAAAGATTCATCAACCGCTGGATGTAATTTAACTGGTACAGGTTTAACTGTAATGATTGAGCTTGCCAACTACCTAAGAGGACTCATAATAGGTTTTACATCAGAATCTGTTTTTAGCCAAAAGAAATATTCACAAATTTTATCAATAGTCTTTGAACCAAAGATTTACTCCAAAAATATCATTAGCTAAACTTGAAACAATATTTCTACAGCAGCACGGCATCACAATCTGATGAACTTTTCTTCACGTCTGGAGCCACATATCTAATAGAGTACCAGATTAGATGCAGGAATGGACATAAATGAAGTCAAATTAGCTTCACTCATTGTTCATCAATCATCATTTCTTAGGTAATAGGACGAGCACTAAAACGGCAAGGCATAACGAGAACATTTAATTCTTTTGGCTAACGGTGCCTAGCAAGGATTGTCACCCATCAGATCACCTTATCACCTTAAATGTGTCTAACTTGTCAGAAATTTGGTTTCCTAAATTGCGCTCCACCGAATTCCGAAACAGGGATATTACTTAAAAACTTTCTTGACTTTATTGCATTCCTACGAGACTGCACAAGATTGGTTACGGCAAAATTTCTCGGCACCAACAGTAGGATTAAAAATAGTTTTGAGCTACAAAATCAGAAAAATACAACTACCCGCAACATCATTCCTCAACTCGTATACAACACATACACACACACACAAAAAAAAGAAGAAAAAGCTCCCCACCTGTGTAGTCACTAGCTAGGATAAAGGATCAGACTTCAGATATAATGGGCACAATGGGACAATGGGCGATCCCCCAACTTCTTTTGACATAGCACTCTCACTTGAATAAGTCTGATCCAAGAAAGGAACAGAAATTTTGCTTACAGTACCGTGAGATGCTCCAGTATCTCTCAAGATTTCAAAAGCTACAGCTATGAATTCTCTGAAACATACAAAAAGCCACTGTACCTAAATGGCTTAAATGGCACCTGAGGATCTACGCACACGCCGGTTGACAAAGGACACTTAACCGGTTGACAGTTTTACGAGAGTAAATGATGAGGTAACATTTCCTTCCTGAGAACATATGTAAATGATCAATTAACATTTGCTTTTCAGTCCTTTTCCTAGTTGTGAATCATCCAAAGACTCTCTGTAATGACGTGACGAAGTTTCTTGATCTAAAAGGAGAATATCGACGTCTTGAACTGTGTACTGCAGTAAAAAGTGACACTGATTCTCATTCGAGAACCAGCAACAAGCTCTCTGCTGGCTAAGTACTGTCACTCATCTAACATTTCACTTTACAAATGTTAAAGGGTAAAAACAGAGGCTCGTTTGGCTGATGTCTGACTCTGAATTACGGAAAATTTCAAGCCAATAAACGCTGCACTATGATGAAAGTTCACTCTCCTTTTCACACATATGCGGAAGGATATCACGATTTACACAATTAAGGACAGCTAAAGTACTATCAATTTCATGAACTCATCGTCTCGACATTACTGGAAGACAGCAATATGATATTTTAAAATAGTAATTGAAAAAGCAAATTCATTATACCTCCAGATAGGAACTTGTTTCAAATTATGAAATTTTCTCTTTAATCTAATGCAGTTAAAAATTAGAACGTGGATACAGCCCCCTTAACTACAGTATTAATTGGCTGCTGTGAAGAAATATACAAATATCCTTTTTGCTTGCGGTTGTGGAAGTCAATCCACAGTTAATCCAGCTGCATTTCATCCCTTCCCTATGATTTGGTAAATATAGCTGATCCCTATTTATATATAGATATATATATATGTATATATATATATATATATATATATATATATATATATATATATATATATATATATATATATATATATATTTATTTTTTTCTTTTTTTTTTTGTCGCTGTCTCCCGCGTTTGCGAGGTAGCGCAAGGAAACAGACGAAAGAAAAGGCCCAACCCACCCCCATACACATGCCCTGATTCAATCCACTGACAGCACGTCAACCCCGGTATACCACATCGCTCCAATTCACTCTATTCTTAGCCGTCCTTTCACCCTCCTGCATGTTCATGCCCCGATCACACAAAATCTTTTTCACTCCATCTTTCCACCTCCAATTTGGTCTCCCTCTTCTCCTCGTTCCCTCCACCTCCGACACATATATCCTCTTGGTCAATCTTTCCTCACTCATTCTCTCCATGTGACCAAACCATTTCAAAACACCCTCTTCTGCTGTCTCAACCACGCTCTTTTTATTTCCACACATCTCTCTTACCCTTACGTTACTTACTCGATCAAACCACCTCACACTACACATTGTCCTCAAACATCTCATTTCCAGCACATCCATCCTCCTGCGCACAACTCTATCCATAGTCCACGTCTCGCAACCATACAACATTGTTGGAACCACTATTCCTTCAAAAATACTCATTTTTCCTTTCCGAGATAATGTTCTCGACTTCCACACATTCTTCAAGGCCCCCAGAATTTTCGCCCCCTCCCCCACCCTGTGATCCACTTCCGCTTCCATAGTTCCATCCGCTTCCAGATCCACTCCCAGATATCTAAAACACTACACTTCCTCCAGTTTTTCTCCATTCAAACTCACCTCCCAATTGAATTGACCCTCAACCCTACTGTACCTAATAACCTTGCTCTTATTCACATTTACTCTTAACTTTCTTCTTTCACACACTTTACCAAACTCAGTCACCAGCTTCTGCAGTTTCTCACATGAATCAGCCACCAGCGCTGTATCATCAGCGAACAACAACTGACACACTTCCCAAGCTCTCTCATCCCCAACAGACTTCATACTTGCATTCACCTCCCTAACAACCCCATCCATAAACAAATTAAACAACCATGGAGATATCACACACCCCTGCCGCAAACCTACATTCACTGAGAACCAATCACTTTCCTCTCTTCCTACACGTACGCATGCCTTACATCCTCGATAAAAACTTTTCACTGCTTCTAACAACTTGCCTCCCACACCATATATTCATAATACCTTCCACAGAGCATCTCTATCAACTCTATCATATGCCTTCTCCAGATCCATAAATGCTACATATAAATCCATTTATTTTTCTAAGTATTTCTCACATACATTCTTCAAAGCAAACACCTGATCCACACATCCTCTACCACTTCTGAAACCACACTGCTCTTCCCCAATCTGATGCTCTGTACATGCCTTCACCCTCTCAATCAATACCCTCCCATATAATTTGCCAGGAATACTCAACAAACTTATACCTCTGTAATTTGAGCACTCACTCTTATCCCCTTTGCCTTTGTACAATGGCACTATGCACGCATTCCGCCAATCCTCAGGCACCTCACCATGAGTCATACATACATTAAATAACCTTACCAACCAGTCAACAATCCAGTCACCCCCTTTTTTAATAAATTGCACTGCAATACCATCAAACCTGCTGCCTTGCCGGCTTTCATCTTCCGCAAAGCTTTTACTACCTCTTCTCTTTTTACCAAATCATTTTTCCTAACCCTCGCACTTTGCACACCACCTCGACCAAAACACACTATATATGCCACTCTATCATCAAACACATTCAACAAACCTTCAAAATACTCACTCCATCTCCTTCTCACATCACCACTACTTGTTATCACTTCCCCATTTGCGCCCTTCACTGAAGTTCCCATTTGCTCCCTTGTCTTACGCACTTTATTTACCTCCTTCCAGAACATCTTTTTATTCTCCCTAAAATTTAATGATACTCTCTCACCCCAACTCTCATTTGCCCTTTTTTTCACCTCTTGCACCTTTCTCTTGACGGGTTATAGTGTTGGGTGATTTGAATGCAAAGATGAGTAATGTGGCAGTTGAGGGAATAATTGGTATACATGGGGTGTTCAGTGTTGTAAATGGAAATGGTGAAAAGCTTGTAGATTTATGTGCTGAAAAAGGACTGATGATTGGGAATACCTGGTTTAAAAAGCGAGATATACATAAGTATACTTATGTAAGTAGGAGAGATGGCCAGAGAGCGTTATTGGATTACGTGTTAATTGACAGGCGCGCGAAAGAGAGACTTTTGGATGTAAATGTGCTGAGAGGTGCAACTGGAGGGATGTCTGATCATTATCTTGTGGAGGCTAAGGTGAAGATTTGTATGGGTTTTCAGAAAAGAAGAGTGAATGTTGGGGTGAAGAGGGTGCTGAGAGTAAGTGAGCTTGGGAAGGAGACTTGTGTGAGGAAGTACCAGGAGAGACTGAGTACAGAATGGAAAAAGGTGAGAACAATGGAAGTAAGGGGAGTGGGGGAGGAATGGGATGTATTTAGGGAATCAGTGATGGATTGCGCAAAAGATGCTTGTGGCATGAGAAGAGTGGGAGGTGGGTTGATTAGAAAGGGTAGTGAGTGGTGGGATGAAGAAGTAAGAGTATTAGTGAAAGAGAAGAGACAGGCATTTGGACGATTTTTGCAGGGAAAAAATGAAATTGAGTGGGAGACGTATAGAAGAAAGAGACAGGAGGTCATATATATATATATATATATATATATATATATATATATATATATATATATATATATATATATATATATATATATATATATATATATATATATACCCATTCACACAATTCACACTCTCTGCCTTTATTCATTCCTATCGCCACCTCACCACACATGGAATACCATCCCCCTCCCCCCTCATGTGAGCCAGGTAGCGCTAGGAAAAGACAACAAAGGCCCCAGCCGTTCACACTCAGTCTCTAGCTGTCATGCAATAATGCCCGGAACCACATCTCCCTTTCCACATCCAGGCCTCACACAACTTTCCATGGTGTACCCCAGACGCTTCATATGCCCTGATTCAATCCACTGACAGCACGTCAACCCCGGTATAACACATCGATCCAATTCACTCTATTCCTTGCCCGCCTTTCACCCTACTGCATGTTCAGGCCCCAATCACTCAAAATCTTTTTCACTTCATATTTCCATCTCCACTTTGGTCTCCCACTTCTCCTCGTTCCCTCCACTTACGACACATATATCCTCTTGGTCAATCTTTCCTCACTCATTCTCTCCATGTGCCCAAACCATTTCAAAACACCCTCTTCTGCTCTCTCAACCACGCTCTTTTTATTTCCACACATCTCTCTTACCCTTACATTACTTACTCGATCAAACCACCTCACAGAACACTTTGTCCTCAAACATCTCTTTTCCAGCACATCCATCCTCCTGCGCAAAACTATATCCATAGCCCACGCCTCGCAACTATAAAACATTGTTAGAACCACTATTCCTTCAAACATACCCATTTTTGCTTTCCGAGATAATGTTCTCGACTTCCACATATTCTTCAAAGCTCCCAGAACTCTCCCCCCCTCCCCCACCCTATGATTCACTTCCGCTTCCATGGTTCCATCCGCTGCCGGATCCACTCCCAGATATCTAAAACACTTTACTTCCTCCAGTTTTTTTCCATTCAAACTTACCTCCCAACTGACTTGACCCTCAACCCTACTGTACCTAATAACCTTGTTCTTATTCACATTTACTCTTAACTTTCTTCTTTCACACACTTTACCAAACTCAGTCACCAGCTTCTGCAGTTTCTCACATGAATCAGCCACCAGCGCTGTATCATCAGCGAACAGCAACTGACTCACATCCCAAGCTCTCTCATCCACAACAGACTTCATACTTGCCAATCTTTCCAAAACCCTTGCATTCACCCTGGTAACAACCACATCCATAAACAAATTCAACAACCATGGAGACATCACACACCCCTGCCGCAAACCTACATTCACAGAGAACCAATCACTTTCTTCTCTTCCTACATGTACATATGCTTTACATCCCCGATAAAAACTTTTCACTGCTTTTAACAACTTGCCACCCATAGAATACTTCCCACGTATTCCCTACGTGTCGTACAAGGTGACTAAAAGGGAAGGGAGCGGGGGGCGGGAAACCCTCCTCTTTCTTTTTTTTTTTTTTTTTTAAAGGAAGGAACAGAGAGAGGGGGCTGGATGAGGAGGTTTCCTCACAGGCCCAGTCTTCTGTTCTCAACGCTACCTCGCTGGCGCGGGAAATGGCGAATAGTATGAAAAGAAAAGAAATATATATATATATATATATATATATATATATATATATATATATATATATATATATATATATATATATATATATATATATATATATATATATATATATATATATATATATATATATATATATTATATATATATATATATATATATATATATATATATATATAGTAATGGGTGATTTGAATGCGAAGTTGAGTAATGTGGCAGTTGAGGGAATAATTGGTATACATGGGGTGTTCAGTGTTGTAAATCGAAATGGTGAAGAGCTTGTAGATTTATGTGCTGAAAAAGGACTGGTGATTGGGAATACTTGGTTTAAAAAGCGAGATATACATAAGTATACGTATGTAAGTAGGAGTGATGGCCAGAGAGCGTTATTGGATTATGTGTTAATTGACAGGCGCGCGAAAGAGAGACTTTTGGATGTTAATGTGCTGAGAGGTGCAACTGGAGGGATGTCTGATCATTATCTTGTGGAGGCTAAGGTGAAGATTTGTATGGGTTTTCAGAAAAGAAGAGTGAATGTTGGGGTGAAGAGGGTGGTGAGAGTAAGTGAGCTTCGGAAGGACTCTTATGTGAGGAAGTACCAGGAGAGACTGAGTACAGAGTGGAAAAAGGTGAGAACAATGGAAGTAAGGGGAGTGGGGGAGGAATGGGATGTATTTAGGGAATTAGTGATGGATTGCGCAAAAGATGCTTGTGGCATGAGAAGAGTGGGAGGTGGGTTGATTAGAATGGGTAGTGAGTGGTGGGATGAAGAAGTAAGATTATTAGTGAAAGAGAAGAAAGAAGCATTTGGACGATTTTTGCAGGGAAAAAATGCAATTGAGTGGGAGATGTATAAAAGAAAGAGACTGGAGGTCAAGAGAAAGGTGCAAGAGGTGAAAAAGAGGGCAAATGAGAGTTGGGGTGAGAGAGTATCATTAAATTCTAGGGAGAATAAAAAGATGTTCTGGAAAGAGGTAAATAAAGTGCGTAAGACAAGGGAGCAAATGGGAACTTCAGTGAAGGGCGCAAATGGGTAGGTGATAACAAGTAGTGGTGATGTGAGAAGGAGGTGGAGTGAGTATTTTGAAGGTTTGTTGAATGTGTTTGATGATAGAGTGGCAGATATAGGGTGTTTTGGTCGAGGTGGTATGCAAAGTGAGAGGGTTAGGGAAAATGATTTGGTAAACAGAGAAGAGGTAGTAAAAGCTTTGCGAAGATGAAAGACGGCAAGGCAGCAGGTTTGGATGGTATTGCAGTGGAATTTATTGAAAAAGGGGGTGACTGTATTGTTGACTGGTTGGTAAGGTTATCTAATGTATGTTTGACTCATGGAAAGGTTCCTGAGGATTGGCGGAATGCGTGCATAGTGCCATTGTACAAAGGCAAAGGGGATAAGAGTGTGTGCTCAAATTACAGAGGTATAAGTTTGTTGAGTATTCCTGGTAAATTATATGGGAGGGTATTGATTGAGATGGTGAAGGCATGTACAGAGCATCAGATTGGGGAAGAGCAGTGTGGTTTCAGAAGTGGTAGAGAATGTGTGGATCAGGTGTTTGCTTTGAAGAATGTATGTGAGAAATACTTAGAAATGCTAATGGATTTATATGTAGCATTTATGGATCTGGAGAAGGCATATGACAGAGTCGATAGAGATGCTCTGTGGAAGGTATTAAGAATATATGGTGTGGGAGGCAAGTTGTTAGAAGCAGTGAAAATTTTTTTATCGAGGATGTAAGGCAAGTGTATGTGTAGGAAGAGAGGAAAGTGATTGGTTCTCAGTGAATGTAGGTTTGCGGCAGGGGTGTGTGATGGCTCCTTGGTTGTTTAATTTGTTTATGGATGGGGTTGTTAGGGAGGTGAATGCAAGAGTTTTGGAAAGAGGGGCAAGTATGAAGTCTGTTGTGGATGAGAGAGCTTGGGAAGTGAGTCAGTTGTTGTTCGCTGATGATACAGCGCTGGTGGCTGATTCATGTGAGAAACTGCGGAAGTTGGTGACTGAGTTTGGTAAAGTGTGTGAAAGAAAAAACTTAAGAGTAAATGTGAATAAGAGCAAGGATATTAGGAAGAGTAGGGTTGAGGGTCAAGTCAATTGGGAGGTAAGTCTGAATGGAGAAAAACTGGAAGAAGTAAAGTGTTTTATTTATCTGGTAGTGGATCTGGCAGCGGATGGAACTATGGAAGCGGAAGTAGATCATAGGGTGGGGGAGGGGGCGAAAATCCTGGGAGCCTTCAAGAATGTTTGGAAGTCGAGAACATTATCTCGGAAAGCAAAAATGGGTATGTTTGAAGGAATAGTGGTTCCAACAATGTTGTATGGTTGCGAGGCGTGGGCTATGGATAGAGTTGTGCGCAGGAGGGTGGATGTGCTGGAAATGAAATGTGTGAGGACAATGTGTGGTGTGAGGTGGTTTGATCGAGTAAGTAACGCAAGGGTAAGAGAGATGTGTGGAAATAAAAAGAGCGTGGTTGAGAGAGCAGAAGAGGGTGTTTTGAAATGGTTTGGGCACCTGGAGAGAATGAGTGAAGGAAAGATTGACCAAGAGGATATATGTGTCGGAGGTGGAGGGAACGAGGAGAAGAGGGAGACCAAATTGGAGGTGGAAAGATGGAATGAAAAAGATTTTGTGTGATCGGGGCCTGAACATGCAGGAGGGTGAAAGGAGGGCAAGGAATAGAGTGAACTGGATCGATGTGGTATACCGGGGTTGACTTGCTGTCAGTGGATTGAATGAGGGCATTTGAAGCGTCTGGGGTAAACAATGGAAAGGTGTGTACGTATGTATATTTGCCTGTGTGGACATGTATGTATATACATGTGTATTGGTGTGGGTTGGGCCATTTCTTTCGTCTGTTTCCTTGCGCTACCTCGCAAACGCGGGAGGCAGCGACAAAGCAAAAGAGAAAAAAAAAATATATACACACACATATATATATATATATATATATATA
>NC_092236.1:31196665-31212713 GCF_036320965.1 Panulirus ornatus
TTTTCCCTAACCCTCTCACTTTGCACACCACCTCGACCAAAACACCCTATATCTGCCACTCTATCATCAAACACATTCAACAAACCTTCAAAATACTCACTCCATCTCCTTCTCACATCACCACTACTTGTTATCACCTCCCCATTTGCGCCCTTCATTGAAGTTCCCATTTGCTCCCTTGTCTTACGCACTTTATTTACCTCCTTCCAGAACATCTTTTTATTCTCCCTAAAATTTAATGATACTCTCTCACCCCAACTCTCATTTGCCCTTTTTTTCACATCTTGCACCTTTCTCTTGACCTCCTGTCTCTTTCTTTTATACATCTCCCACTCAATTGCATTTTTTCCCTACAAAAATCGTCCAAATGCCTCTCTCTTCTCTTTCACTAATACTCTTACTTCTTCATCCCACCACTCACTACCCTTTCTAATCAACCCACCTCCCACTCTTCTCATGCCACAAGCATCTTTTGCGCAATCCATCACTGATTCCCTAAATACATCCCATTCCTCCCCCACTCCCCTTACTTCCATTGTTCTCACCTTTTTCCATTCTGTACTCAGTCTCTCCTGGTACTTCCTCACACAGGTCTCCTTCCCAAGCTCACTTACTCTCACCACCGTCTTCACCCCAACATTCACTCTTCTTTTCTGAAAACCCATACAAATCTTCACCTTAGCCTCCACAAGATAATGGTCAGACATCCCTCCAGTTGCACCTCTCAGCACATTAACATCCAAAAGTCTCTCTTTCGCACGCCTGTCAATTAACACGTAATCCAATAACGCTCTCTGGCCATCTCTCCTACTTACATATATATCCTCTTGGTCAATCTTTCCTCACTCGTTCTCTCCATGTGCCCAAAAAATTTCAAAACACTCTCTTCTGCTCTCTAAACCACGCTCTTTTTATTTCCACACATATCTCTTACCCTTACGTTACTTACTCGATCAAACCACCTCACACCACACATATATATATATATATATATATATATATATATATATATATATATATATATATATATATATATATATATATATATATATATATATATATATATATATATATATATATATATGTATATATATATATATATAAACATATACATATATATATATATATATATATATATATATATATATATATATATATATATATATATATATATATATATATATATATGTATATATATATATTTTCTTTTTTTTTGCTTCGTCGCTGTCTCCCGCGTTTGCGAGGTAGCGCAAGGAAACAGACGAAAGAAATGGCCCAACCCACCCTCATACACATGTATATACATACGTCCAGACACGCAAATATACATACCTACACAGCTTTCCATGGTTTACCCCAAACGCTTCACATGCCTTGATTCAATCCACTGGCAGCACGTCAACACCGGTATACCACATCGCTCCAATTCACTCTATTCCTTGCCCTCCTTTCACCCTCCTGCATGTTCAGGCCCCGATCACACAAAATCTTTTTCACTCCATCTTTCCACCTCCAATTTGGTCTCCCTCTTCTCCTCGTTCACTCCACCTCCGACACATATATCCTCTTGGTCAATCTTTCCTCACTCATTCTCTCCATGTGCCCAAAAAATTTCAAAACACTCTCTTCTGCTCTCTAAACCACGCTCTTTTTATTTCCACACATCTCTCTTACCATTACGTTACTTACTCGATCAAACCACCTCACACAACACATTGTCCTCAAACTTCTCATTTCCAGCACATCCATCCTCCTGCGCACAACTCTATCCATAGCCCACGCCTCGCAACCATACAACATTGTTGGAACCACTATTCATTCAAACATACCCATTTTTGCTTTCCGAGATAATGTTCTCGACTTCCACACATTCTTCAAGGCTCCCAATATTATCGCCCCCTCCCCCATCCTATGATCCACTTCCGCTTCCATGGTTCCATCCGCTGCCAGATCCACTCCCAGATATCTAAAACACTTCACTTCCTCCAGTTTTTCTCCATTCAAACTCACCTCCCAATTGACTTAACCCTCAACCCTACTGTACCTAATAACCTTGCTCTTATTCACATTTACTCTTAACTTTCTTCTTTCACACACTTTACCAAACTCAGTCACCAGCTTCTGCAGTTTCTCACATGAATCAGCCACCAGCGCTGTATCATCAGCGAACAAAAACTGACTCACTTCCCAAGCTCTCTCATCCCCAACAGACTTCATACTTGCCCCTCTTTCCAAAACTCTTGCATTCACCTCCCTAACAACCCCATCCATAAACAAATTAAACAACCATGGAGACATCACACACCCCTGCCGCAAACCTACATTCACTGAGAACCAATCACTTTCCTCTCTTCCTACACGTACACATGTCTTACATCCTCGATAAAAACTTTTCACTGCTTCTAACAATTTGCCTCCCACACCATATATTCTTAATACCTTCCACAGAGCATCTCTATCAACTCTATCATATGCCTTCTCTAGATCATAAATGTTACATACAAATCCATTTGCTTTTCTAAGTATTTCTCACATACATTCTTCAAAGCAAACCCCTGATCCACACATCCTCTACCACTTCTGAAACCACACTGCTCTTCCCCAATCTGATGCTCTGTACATGCCTTCACCTTCTCAATCAATACCCTCCCATATAATTTACCAGGAATACTCAACAAACTTATACCTCTGTAATTTGAGCACTCACTCTTATCCCCTTTGCCTTTGTGCAATGGCACTATGCACGCATTCCGCCAATCCTCAGGCACCTCACCATGAGTCATACATACATTAAATAACCTTACCAACCAGTCAACAATACAGTCACCCCCTTTTTTAATAAATTCCACTGCAATACCATCCAAACCTGCTGCCTTGCCGGCTTTCATCTTCCGCAAAGCTTTTACTACCTCTTATCTGTTTACTAAATCATTTTCCCTAACCCTCTCACTTTGCACACCACCTAGACCAAAACACCCTATATCTGCCACTCTATCATCAAACACATTCAACAAACCTTCAAAATACTCACTCAATCTCCTTCTCACATCACCATTACTTGTTATCACCTCCCCATTAGCCCTTTTCACCGAAGTTTTCATTTGTTCCCTTGGCTTACTTGCTTTATTTGCCTCCTTCCAAAACATCTTTTTATTCTCCCTAAAATTTAATGATACTCTCTCACCCCAACTCTCATTTGCCCTCTTTTTCTCCTCTTGCACCTTTCTCTTGACATCCTGCCTCTTTCTTTTATTTATCTCCCACTCATTTACATTATTTCCCTGCAAACATCGTCCGAATGCCTGTCTCTTATCTTTCACTAATAATCTTACTTCTTCATCCCACCACTAGTTACCCTTTCTAATCTGCCCATCTGCTGTCAATGGTTTGAACCAGGGTATGTAAAGCGTCTGGCGTAAACCATGGAAAGTTTTGTGGGGCCTGTATGTGGAAATAGAGCTGTGGTTTCGGTGCATTATACTTGACAGTTAGAGACTGAATGTGAACGAATTCGGCCTTTATTGTCTTTTCCTAGCGCTAACTCTTACATATATGGGTGGCGGGGGCTGTCATTTTAATGTGTGGCAGGGTGGTAACGGGAATGAATAAGGGTAGACAGTGTGAATTATGTACATGATTATATATATATATGTCTGTAGGTGTATATATATGTATATGTTGAGGTGTATAGGTATGTATATGTGCGTGTGCGGACGTGTATTTATATAAATGTGCATGTGGGTGGGTTGGGCAGTTTTCTCGTCTGTTTCCTTGTGTTACCTGGCTAACGCTGGAGACAGCGACAAAGTATAGGTAGTGTGTTTGAGGAAAAAAACCTGAACGTTTTGGTTCTGAGTGAAACGAAGCTCAAGGATAAAGAGGAAGACTGGTTTGGGAATGTCTGGGGAGTAAAGTCAGGGGTGAGTGAGAGGACAAGAGCAATGGAAGGAGTAGCACTTCTCCTGTAACAGGAGTGGTGGGAGTATGTGATAGATTGTAAGAAAGTAATCTCTAGATTGATATGGGTAAAACTGAAAGTGGATGGAGAGAGATGGGTGATTATTGGAAATATGCACCTGGGCATGAGAAGAAACATCATGAGAGGCAAGTGTTTTGGGAGCAGCTGAGTGAGTGTGTTAGTAGTTTTGCTGCTCCAAACCGGGTTATCGTGAAGGGTGATTTAAATGCAAGGGTGAGGAATGTGGCAGTTGAAAGAAAAAATTATCATTGAAAGATCTGTGGATCTATTGGATCTAAGTTAGAGTACCCTAGATCTTTCATTGATAAATCCCATAAGTTAGCAAAGAAATCATTTTATAGAGTTGAACCCAAGCCTCCCAATGACACCAAGAATCTTTTAGTTCTCCCTTTTAATAATAATTTCACTTTGCTTACCAAGTTGCTTAGATCTTTTACTGTAAAAGTAGTCCTTAGCAACAATAATACTATGAAGAATATCTTAATCAGGAATTCACCAGAAAATTCTCTTGGATCCATCTAGAAAGTATCTTTTGGAAAGTTTGATAAATTTTATGTTGGTAATACTGGTTAGGATCTTTCTGTTAGACTTAAGCAACATAAATAGAGTATATGAACGGGAGAAGAATCAAATGCCTTGTTTAATCACATTAAAAACTATGATCATTATATTGACTAGAGTAACGACATCTCAGTCATTAACTCTAACTCTATTACCAAGAGAAATATCATTGAATCTTCTATCATTAAATACACAAAGAATTATAATCTTACTATTAGTGATGGTCTATACAAATTAGATAACTTTATTGTTGATAAATTCTTTAGAATGATAAGTTTATGAAAGATTCTTGTATGTTTTGGACAAACACATGTTTACCAAATGTTGTCCTAGCTTCGTCTCTTCGATGTATATCAACTGGCTGTTGTACATCTCTGTTGTGTCTCCCCTGATAATGTGACTATTACACTAAAGTGCACTTGAAAAATTTTGTTGTTTCATTTTCCCCGTGGACTCATATGAATATATATATATATATATATATATATATATATATATATATATATATATATATATATATATATATATATATATATATATATATATATATATATATATATATATATATATATATATATATATATATATATATATATATATATATATATATATATATATATATATATATATACATATATGGGGTGTCTAAATGTGTGTGGATGTAACAAAGATGTGAAAAAAGGAGAGATAGGTAGTATGTTTGAGGAAAGGAACCTGGATGTTTTGGCTCTGAGTGAAATGAAGCTCAAGGGTAAAGGGGAAGAGTGGTTTGGGAATGTCTTGGGAGTAAAGTCAGGGGTTAGTGAGAGGACAAGAGCAAGGGAAGGAGTAGCAGTACTCCTGAAACAGGAGTTGTGGGAGTATGTGATAGAATGTAAGAAAGTAAACTCTCGATTAATATGGGTAAAACTGAAAGTTGATGGAGAGACATGGGTGATTATTGGTGCATATGCACCTGGGCATGAGAAGAAAGATAATGAGAGGCAAGTGTTTTGGGAGCAGCTGAATGAGTGTGTTAGTGGTTTTGATGCACGAGACAGGGTTATAGTGATGGGTGATTTGAATGCAAATGTGAGTAATGTGGCAGTTGAGGGAATAATTGGTATACATGGGGTGTTCAGTGTTGTAAATGGAAATGGTGAAGAGCTTGTAGATTTATGTGCTGAAAAAGGACTGGTGATTAGGAATACCTGGTTTAAAAAGCGAGATATACATAAGTATACGTATGTAAGTAGGAGATATGGCCAGAGAGCGTTATTGGCTTACGTGTTAATTGACAGGCGTGCGAAAGAGAGACTTTTGGATGTTAATGTGCTGAGAGGTGCAACTGGAGGGATGTCTGATCATTATCTTGTGGAGGAAAAGGTGAAGATTTGTATGGGTTTTCAGAAAAGAAGAGTGAATGTTGGGGTGAAGAGGGTGGTGAGAGTAAGTGAGCTTGGGAAGGAGACTTGTGTGAGGAAGTACCAGGAGAGACTGAGTACAGAATGGAAAAAGGTGAAAACAATGGAAGTAAGGGGAATGGGGGAGGAATGGATTGTATTTACGGAATCAGTGATGGATTGCGCAAAAGATGCTTGTGGCATGAGAAGAGTGGGAGGTAGGTTGATTAGAAAGGGTTGTGAGTGGTGGGATGAAGAAGTAAGATTATTAGTGAAATAGAAGAGTGAGGCATTTGGACGATTTTTGCAGGGAAAAATGCAGTTGATTGGGAGATGTATAAAAGAAAGAGACAGGAGGTCAAGAGAAAGGTGCAAGAGGTGAAAAAGAGGGCAAAGGAGAGTTAGGGTGAGAGAGTATCATTAAATTCTAGGAAGAATAAAAAGATGTTCTGGAAGGAGGTAAATAAAATGCATAAGACAAAGGAGCAAATGGGAACTTCAGTGAAGGGCGCAAATGTGGAGGTGATAACAAGTAGTGGTGATATGAGAAGGAGATGGAGTGAGTATTTTGAAGGTTTGTTGAATGTGTTTGATGAGACAGTGGCAGATATAGGGTGTTTTAGTCGAGGTGGTGTGCAAAGTGAGAGGGTTAGGGAAAATGATTTGGTAAACAGAGAAGAGGTAGTAAAAGCTTTGCGGAAGATGAAAGCCGGCAAGGCAGCAGGTTTGGATGGTATTGCAGTGAAATTCATTAAAAAAGGGGGTGACTGTACTATTGACTGGTTGGTAAGGTTATTTGATGTATGTATGACTTATGGTGAGGTGCCTGAGGATTGGCAGAATGCGTTGATAGTGCCATTGTACAAAGGCAAAGAAGATAAGAGTGAGTGCTCAAATTACAGAGGTATAAGTTTGTTGAGTATTCCTGGTATATTATATGTGAGGGTATTGATTGAGAGGGTAAAGGCATGTACAGAGCATCAGATTGGGGAAGAGCAGTGTGGTTTCAGAAGTGGTAGAGGATATGTGGATCAGATGTTTGCTTTGAAGAATGTATGTTAGAAATACTTAGAAAAGCAAATGGATTTGTATGTAGCATATATTGATCTGGAGAAGGCATATGATAGAGTTGATAGAGATGCTCTGTGAAAGGTATTAAGAATATATGGTGTGGGAGGCAAGTTGTTAGAAGCAGTGAAAAGTTTTTATCGAGGATGTAAGTCATGTGTACATGTAGGAAGAGAGGAAAGTGATTGGTTCTCAGTGAATGTAGGTTTGCGGCAGGGGTGTGTGATGTCTCCATGGTTGTTTAATTTGTTTATGGATGGGGTTGTTAGGGAGGTGAATGTAAGAGTTCTGGAAAGAGGGGCAAATATGAAGTCTGTTGTGGATGAGAGAGCTTGGGAAGTGAGTCAGTTGATGTTCGCTGATGATACAGCGCTGGTGGCTGATTCATGTGAGAAACTGCAGAAGCTGGTGACTGAGTTTGGTAAAGTGTGTGAAAGAAGAAAGTTAAGAGTAAATGTGAATCAGAGCAAGGTTATTAGGTACAGTAGGGTTGAGGGTTAAGTCAACTAGGAGGTAAGTTTGAATGGAGAAAAACTGGAGGAAGTAATGTGTTTAGATATATGGGAGTGGATCTGGCACCGGATGGAACCAAGGAAGCGGAAGTGGATCATAGGGTGGGGGAGGGGACGAAAATCCTGGGAGCCTTGAAGAATGTGTGGAAGTTGAGAACATTATCTCGAAAAGCAAAAATAGGTATGTTTGAATGAATAGTGGTTCCAACAATGTTGTATGGTTGCGAGGAGTGCGCTATGGATAGAGTTGTGCGCAGGAGGGTGGATGTGCTGGAAATCATATGTTTGAGGACAATTGTGGTGTGAGGTGGTTTGATCGAGTAAGTAACGTAAGGGTAAGAGAGATGTGTGGAAATAAAAAGAGCGTGGTTGAGAGAGCAGAAGAGGGTGTTTTGAAAAGGTTTAAGCACATGAAGAGAATGAGTGAGGAAAGATTGACCTAGAGGATATGTCTCGGAGGTGGAGGGATCGAGGAGAAGTGGGAGACCAAATTGGAGGTGGAAAGATGGAGTGAAATAGATTTTGTGTGAGCGGGGCCTGAATATGCAAGAGGGTGAAAGGAGGGCAAGGTATAGAGTGAATTGGATCGATGTGGTATACCGGGGTTGACGTGCTGTCAGTGGATTGAATCAGGGCATGAGAAGCGTCTGGGGTAAACCATGGAAAGCTGTGTAGGTATGTATATTTGCGTGTGTGGACGTATGTATATACATGTGTTTGGCTGTGGGTTGGGCCATTTATTTCTTCTGTTTCCTTGCGCTACCTCGCAAATGCGGGAAACACCGGCATAAAAAAATACATATATATATATATATATATATATATATATATATATATATGTGTATATATATATATATACACACATATATATATATATATATATATATATATATATATATATATATATATATATATATATATATATATATATATATATATATATATATATATATACATATATATATATATATATATATATATACACACATATATATATATATATATATATATATATATATATATATATATATATATATATATATATATATATATATATATATATATATATATATATATATATATATATATATATATTTCTTTTTTCTTTTTTTTTTTTGCTTTGTCGCTACATACAAATCCATTTGCTTTCCAAAGTATTTCTCACATATATTCTTCAAAGCAAACACCTGATCCACACATCCTCTACCACTTCTGAAAACACACTGCTCTTCCCCAATCTGATGCTCTGTACATCCCTTTACCCTTTCAATCAATACCCTCCCATATAATTTACCAGGAATACTCAACAAACTTATACCTCTGTAATTTGAGCACTCACTCTTATCCCCTTGGCCTTTGTACAATGGCACTATGCACGCATTCCACCAATCCTCAGGCACCTCACCATGAGTCATACGTACATTAAATAACCTTACCAACAGGTCAATAATACAGTCACCCCCTTTTTTAATAGATTCCACTGCAATACCATCCAAACCTGCTGCCTTGCCGGCTTTCATCTTCCGCAAAGCTTTTACTACCTCTTCCCTGTTTACCAAATCATTTTCCCTAACCCTCTCACTTTGCACACGACCTCGACCAAAACACAATATATCTGCCTCTCTATCATCAAACACATTCAACAAACCTTCAAAATACTCACTCCATCTCCTTCTCACATCACCACTATTTGTTATCACCTCCCCATTTGCGCCCTTCACTGAAGTTCCCATTTGCTCCCTTGTCTTACGCACTTTATTTACCTCCTTCCAGAACATCTTTTTATTCTCCCTAAAATTTAATGATACTCTCTCACCCCAACTCTCATTTGCCCTCTTATTCACCTCTTGCACCTTTCTCTTGACCTCCTGTCTCTTTCTTTTATATATCTCCCACTCAATTGCATTTTTTCCCTGGAAAAATCGTCCAAATGCCTCTCTCTTCTCTTTCACTAATAATCTTACTTATTCATCCCACCACTCACTACCCTTTCTAATCAACCTACCTCCCACTCTTCTCATGCCACAAGCATCTTTTGCGCAATCCATCACTGATTCACTAAATACATCCCATTCCTCCCCCACTCCCCTTACTTCCATTGTTCTCAAGTTTTTCCATTCTGTACTCAGTCTCTCCTGGTACTTCCTCACACAAGTCTCCTTCCCAAGCTCACTTACTCTCACCACCCTCTTCACCCCAACATTCACTCTTCTTTTCTGAAAACCCATACAAATCTTCACCTTAGCCTCCACAAGATAATGATCAGACATCCCTCCAGTTGCACCTCTCAGCACATTAACATCCAAAAGTCTCTCTTTCGCGCGCCTGTCAATTAACACTTAATCCAATAACGCTCTCTGGCCTTCTCTCCTACTTACATACGTAAACTTATGTATATCTCGCTTTTTAAACCAGGTATTCCCTATCACCAGTCCTTTTTCAGGACATAAATCTACAAGCTCTTCACCATTTCCTTTTACAACACTGAACACCCCATGTATACCAATTATTCCCTCAACTGTCATATTACTCACCTTTGCATTCAAATCACAAATCACTATAAACCGGTCTCGTGCATCAAAACCACTAACACACTCATTCAGCTGCTCCCAACACAATTGCCTCTCATTATCTTTCTTCTCATGCCCAGGTGCATATGCACCAATAATCACCCATCTCTATCTCCATCAACTTTCTGTTTTACCTATATTAATCGAGAATTTACTTTCTTACATTCTGTCACATGCTCCAACAACTCCTGTTTCAGGTGTACTGCTACTCCTTCCCTTGCTCTTGTCCTCTCAATATCCCCTGACTTTAATCCCAAGATATTCCCAAACCACTCTTCCCCTTTACCCTTGAGCTTCGTTTCACTCAGAGCCAAAACATCCAGGTTCCTCTCCTCAAACATACTACCTATCTCTCCTTTTTTCACATCTCGGTTATATCCAAACACATTTAGACACCCTAGTCTGAGCCTTCGAGGAGGATGAGCACTCCCCGCGTGACTCCTTCTTCTGTTTCCTATTTTAGAAAGTTAGAAAAATACAAGGAGGGGAGGATTTCTGGCCCCCCGCCCACGTCCCCTCTAGTCGCCTTCTACGACACGCTAGGAATGCGTGGGAAGTATTCTTTTACCACCATCCCCAGGAAAAATATATATATATATATATATACATACACATACACATACACATATATACGCACATATACACACACACACACATATACATATATATGCATATGAAAAATGTAAGAAATAATTTAGAAACTGAAACTTCTAGCTTGAAATGAAATGAAAAAATGAATGTCACATAATGGCTCAACCTCTGGCCATGGAAAAGGGAATATGTATAATTTATCTACACAAACGTCAATAAATATATGTATATATATTGCCTAAATGTTTTTGGATGTAACCAAGATGTGAAAAAAGGAGTGGTAGGTAGTATGTTTGAGGAAAGGAACCTGGATGTTTTGGCTCTGAGTGAAATGAAGCTCAAGGGTAAAGGGGAAGATTGGTTTGGGAATGTCTTGGGACTAAAGTCAGGGGTTAGTGAGAGGACAAGAGCAAGGGAAGGAGTAGCAGTACTCCTGAAAAAGTTGAGGGAAAGAGATGGGTGATTATTGGTGCATATGCACCTGGGCATGAGAAGAAAGATAATGAGAGGCAAGTCTTTTGGGAGCAGCTGAATGAGTGTGTTAGTGGTTTTGATGCACGAGACCGGGTTATAGTGATGGGTGATTTGAATGCAAAGGTGAGTAATGTGGCAGTTGAGGGAATAATTGGTATACATGGGGTGTTCAGTGTTGTAAATGGAAATGGTGAAGAGCTTGTAGATTTATGTGCTGAAAAAGGACTGATGATTAGGAATACCTGTTTTAAAAAGCGAGATATACATAAGTATACTTATGTAAGTAGGAGAGATGGCCAGAAAGCGTTATTGGATTACGTGTTAATTGACAGGCGCGCGAAAGAGAGACTTTTGGATGTTAATGTGCTGAGAGGTGAAATTGGAGGGATGTCTGATCATTATCTTGTGGAGGCTAAGGTGAAGATTTGTATGGGTTTTCAGAAAAGAAGAGTGAATGTTGGGGTGAAGAGAGTGGTGAAAGTAAGTGAGCTTGGGAAGGAGACTTGTGTGAGGAAGTACCAGGAGAGACTGAGTACAGAATGGAAAAAGGTGAGAACAATGGAAGTAAGGGGAGTGGGGGAGGAATGGGATGTATTTAGGGAATCAGTGATGGATTGCGCAAAAGATGCTTGTGGCATGAGAAGAGTGGGAGGTGGGTTGATTAGAAAGGGTAGTGAGTGGTGGGATGAAGAAGTAAGAGTATTATTGAAAGAGAAGAGAGAGGCATTTGGACGATTTTTGCAGGGAAAAAATGCAATTTAATGGGAGATGTATAAAAGAAAGAGACAGGAAGTCAAGAGATAGGTGCAAGAGGTGAAAAAGAGTGCAAATGAGAGTTGGGGTGAGAGAGTATCATTAAATTTTAGGGAGAATAAAAAGATGTTCTTGAAGGAGGTAAATAAAGTGCGTAAGACAAGGGAGCAAATGGGAACTTCAGTGAAAGGTGCAAATGTGGAGGGGATAACAAGTAGTGGTGATGTGAGAAGGAGATGGAGTGAGTATTTTGAAGGTTTGTTGAATGTGTTTGATGATAGAGTGGCAGATATATTGTGTTTTGGTCGAGGTGGTGTGCAAAGTGAGAGGGTTAGGGAAAATGATTTGGTAAACAGAGAAAAGGTAGTAAAAGCTTTCGGAAGATGAAAGCCGGCAAGGCAGCAAGTTTGGATGGTATTGCAGTGGAATTTATTAAAAAAAGGGGTGACTATATTGTTGACTGGTTGTTAAGATTATTTAATGTATGTATGACACATGGTGAAGTGCCTGAGGATTGGCGGAATGCGTACATAGTGCCATTGTACAAAGGCAAAGGGGATAAGAGTGAGTGCTCAAATTAGAGTGGTATAAGTTTGTTGAGTATTCCTGGTAAATTATATGCGAGATTATTGATTGAGAGGGTGAAGGTATGTACAGAGCATCAGATTGGGGAAGAGCAGTGTGGTTTCAGAAGTGGTAGAGGATGTGTGGATCAGGTGTTTGCTTTGAAGAATGTATGTGAGAAATACCTAGAAAAGCAAATGGATTTGTATGTAGCATTTATGGATCTGGAGAAGGAATATGATAGAGTTGATAGAGATGCTCTGTGGAAGGTATTAAGAATATATGGTGTGGGAGGCAGGTTGGTAGATGCAGTGAAAAGTTTTTATCGAGGATGTAAGGCATATGTACGTGTAGGAAGAGAGGAAATTGATTGGTTCTCAGTGAATGTAGTTTTGCGGCAGGGGTGTGTGATGTCTCCATGGTTGTTTAATTTGTTTATGGATGGGGTTGTTAGGGAGGTGAATGCAAGTGTTTTGGAAAGAGGGGCAAGTATGAAGTCTGTTGGGGATGAGAGAGCTTGGGAAGTGAGTCAGTTGTTGTTCGTTGATGATACAGCGCTAGGTGGCTGATTCATGTGAGAAACTGCAGAAACTGGTGACTGAGTTTGGTAAAGTGTGTGAAAGAAGAAATTTAAGAGTAAATGTGAATAAGAGCAAGGTAATTAATTAGGTACATTAGGGTTGATGGTCAAGTCAATTGGGAGGTAAGTTTGAATGGAGAAAAACTGGGAGAAGTAAAGTGTTTTAGATATATGGGAGTGGATCTGGCAGCGGATGGAACCATGGAAGCGGAAGTGGATCATAGCGTGGGGGAGGGGGCGAAAATCCTGGGAGCCTTGAAGAATGTTTGGTTGCTATGGATAGAGTTGTGCGCAGGAGGATGGAGGTGCTGGAAATGAGATGTTTGAGGACAATGTGTGGTGTGAGGTGGTTTGATCGAGTGAGTAACGTAAGGGCAAGAGAGATGTGTGGAAATAAAAAGAGCGTGGTTGAGAGAGCAGAAGAGGGTGTTTTGAAGTGGTTTGGGCACATGGAGAGGATGAGTGAGGAAAGATTGACCAAGAGGATATATGTGTCGGAGGTGGAGGGAACAAGGAGAAGAGGGAGACCAAATTGGAGGTGGAAAGATGGAGTGAACAAGATTTTGTGTGATCGGGGCCTGAACATGCAGGAGGGTGAAAGGAGGGCAAGGAATAGAGTGAATTGGAGCGATGTGGTATACCGGGGTTGACGTGCTGTCAGTGGATTGAATCAAGGCATGTGAAGCGTCTGGGGTAAACCATGGAAAGCTGTGTAGGTATTTATATTTGCTTGTGTGGACGTATGTATATACATGTGTATGGGGGGGGGGGTTGGGCCATTTCTTTCGTCTGTTTCCTTGCGCTACCTCGCAAACGCGGGAGACAGCGACAAAGTATAATAAAAAAATATAATAATATATATATATATATATATATATATATATATATATATATATATATATATATATATATATATATATATATATATATATATATATATATATATATATATATATATATATATATACATATAAATTCATCATACGTTGTAACTGTCTCCCGCGTTATCGAGGTAACGCAAGGAAACAGACGAAATCATGGCCCAACCCACCCACATACACCCATATATATATATACATATACGTCCAAACACGCAATGTACTTAACTATACGTCTCAACGTATACATATATATACACACACAGACATATACATATATGCACATGTACATAATCCATTATGTCTGCCCTTATTCATTCTCGTCGCCACCCCGCCACACATGAAATGTTAACCTCCTCACCGCGCATGTGCGCGAGGTAGCGCCAGGAAAAATACAACAAAGGCCACATTCGTTCAAACTCAGTCTCTAGCTGTCATGTATGATGCACCAAAACCACAGTTCTCTTTCCTTTCGAGGCCCCACAAAACTTTCCATGGCTTACCCCAGTCGCTTCACATGCCCTGGTTCACTCCATTGACAGCTTATCGAACACGGAATACCACATCGTTCCATTTCACTCTATTCCTTGCATGTCTTTCACCCTCCTGTATGTTCAAGCCCTGGTCACTCAAAATCTTTTTCACTCCATCTCTCACCTCCAATTTGGTCTCCCTCTTTTCTTTGTTCCCTCCACCTTTGACACATGTACCCTCTTTGTTAATCTTTCCTCACTCTTTCTCTTCATGTGACCAAACCATATCAAAACACTCTCTTCTGCTCTCTCAGCCATATTCTTTTTATTACCCCACATCTCTCTTGCACTTTCATTACTTACTCGTTAAAACCTCCTCACACCCCATATTGTCCTCAAACATGTCATTTACAGCACAACCACCCTCCTCTCCACAACTATATCCATAGCCCACCCCTCACAACCATATATCATTGTTGGAACCACTATTCTTTCAAACATACCCTTTTTTGCTTTCCAAGATAACTTTCTCGACTTCCACACATTTTTTAACGCTCCCAGAACTTTCGCCCCCTCACCCACCCTATGATTCGCTTCCGCTTCCATAGTTCCGTCTACTGCCAATTCAACTCCTAGATATCTAAAACCTTCACTTCCTCCAGTTTTTCTCCATTCAAACTTACCTTCCAATTGGCTTGTCCCTCAACCCTACAGTACCTAATAACCTTACTCCAATTCACCTTTGCTCTCAGCTTTCTTCTTTCACACACCTTACCATACTCAGTCACCAGCTTTTGCACTTTCTTACCCAAATCAGCCACCAGCGCTGTATCATCAGCGAGCAACAACTGAACAACTGACTCACTTCCCAAATTATCTCATTCACTACATACTGCATACTTACCCCTCTTTCCAAAACTCTCTCATTCACCTCCCTAACCGCCCCATCCATAAACAAATCAAACAACCATGGAGATATCACGCATCCCTGCCGCAATCCAACATTCACTTACATCCAATCACTTTCCTCTCTTCGTACTTGTACACATGCCTTACATCCTCGATAAGAAACTTTTTAGTGCTTCTAACAACTTACCTCCCACACCATTTATTCTTGATACCTTCCACAGAGCATCTCTATCAGCTCTATCATATGCCTTCTCCAGATCCATAAATGCTACATACAAATCCATTTCCTTTTCTACGTAATTCGCACATACATTCTTCAAAGCAAGCACCTGATCCACACATCCTCTACCGCTTCTAAAAAAACATTGCTCTTCCCCAATCTGAGGCTTTTTCATGCTTTCACTCTCTCAATCAATGGCCTCCCATTTAGTTTCCCAGGAATACTCAACAAACTTATAGCTCTTTAATTTGAGCAGTCACCTTTATCCCCTTTGCCTTTGTACAATGGAACTATGCAAGCATTCCACCAATACTCAGGCACCTCACCGTAAGTCATATATACATTAAATAACCTTACCAGCCAATCAACAATACCTGTAACCCACTTTTTTAATAAATTCCACTGCAATACTATCGAGTCCCGCTGCCATGCCGTCTTTCATCTTCCACAAAACGTTTACTACCTCATCTCTGTTTACCAAATCAGTCTCCCTAATCCTGTCATTTTGCACACTACCTCGACCAAAGTACCCTA